>NC_141895.1:24847739-25156628 GCF_030686135.1 Camelina sativa | reverse complement strand
AGATATTACGTATTGATGCAAACGTCATGGTGCGTTCGAGATTCTCGTGAATTTTTTTAAGATACAAAAAAGTGTTTTCTTTTCTTTTCATTTGAAAGATGGAACTTTCCCCTTTGGTGCTCTAACTGAAAGAATTAAACGTGGAGCCATATTACACACATACTATGTACGTACAGTATATGATTCAGAACATAGCCATCCAAATACGTGCATTTAGGAAAATTTAATATTCTCTCGATATTAATTTTAGATACATATATATATATATATATATATATATCGTTCTGAGATATTGGTTTGCTTAAAAAAGATTGGTAAAATTATAATAGACTTTTTTTTTCAGCAAAATTATAATAGACTATATATAATTTTATAAAAGAAAATGAGCGATAGTTATATGTTAAAACGATACAATTATATTTGAATGAAGGGTATATATGGGGCTAATATATAATTCGAGTTTGGTTGATTTATTATTTTTATTCTATTACAAATATATCATATATACATTGAAAGAGATTTCAGTTTTAGAATTAATATTTCTTTTGTTTTGTAGATAAGATTCATATGTTAGGTAGGTTTACTTGAATCAACTCAACTTATCAAAACTAAATACAACTTACAAATACATTTTTTGTGGCTTTGGCTCCTTCTACAACGTCTAAGTGTTTGTTGACCATGACAATCCAATCATCCATCGATTCCTTCGAGGATGACAATTCGAGTATCCGTGATCTCACATATTCCTATTTGCTTCAGAGCATTTGTTTCATAGTTCTCATGGGTTTTATCTCGATGTTTCTTACTTTCTTGCTTATGGTATTGGGGAATACATTCCTTTGTAACTTTTTAAACTTTGAGATCTTTGAATTTCTATCTTTGTACCTTGATCTTGTTTGAATGAATGAAATCATGTGTTTGTCCAAAAAAAAAAAATGTTAGGTAGGTACGGTTTACTTGAATCAACTCAACTTATCAAAACTAAATACAACTTACAAATACATTTTTTGTCACGAAAAAAATAAAATACTTAGCCTTACATTATACATTAACTCACTCTTTTATGGAAAGAAAACCTCAATTAAAATGATTGACTTAAAAAAAAAAAGCCCCTTAAAAACGATCACAAAAGAAAATAAAGAACATGGCTAAACAAAAACTTCTCAACAAGAAGTGTTAAGAACTTAAGCTGTTTGAGGTGAACAATCATATATGAGAGAGATTGCTCAATCAGTTTCCCAACCGAAGCTCTAATGTCACAAGGGACAACTTGTTTAACTGCTAAGCCATCTACAACTCTATCATCATCATCATCATCTCGAAGATGATCTTCTTTTTCTTCTACTTCAGAATCATTGTTGTTTCGATGATCTTCTTCTTCTTCGTCAGAATCATCAGCAAGCAAATGGGGCGGAACTACAGATTCTTGAAGCTCCCATTCTTCAATACTAAGTCCCCATTCTTGATATTCCACTCCCGCCATTGCTAAAGCATCCATCGAACTCATCTTGAGATTAGAAAGTGATTGTAAAATGTTATTTGCTTTGGAATCACTATAACTATATAAAAAAAAAAGAACAAACTTTTGAGTTCTACTTCTTCTTCGTCTTGTTTGGGGATGAGTACGTACGTGTGGCTAATGACCTTATTATATATAGGCATGTACGGACGTGCGGGTTTCTCTGTTATTTCCCATGAAAGATCACGTGAAATGTTCAAAAACTAAACCACTTGAATTGATTTTTAAATGTCAAATACTTTGGTTGACAAGAAAGAAAAAAAAATGTCAAATACTTTGAACGTACGTAAAAACAATATGAACAACAACATACTCGTGATTCTCCTCGAAGTTGAAGACCATTTGCATATTGAAAGTAGTAATACTATTCTTCTCTAGCCCTCTCATTGTAGTGATCTATTAACCTATATCAATTAAACATACTCACAAATCGATCGAATACATGATGATGAACACATACAAAAAATGTCATTTGGTTTTATCTTTTTTCTTTGTGTGAAAGGATTTAGTTTTTATTTTTCAACTTCTCTTTCTTTATTTTAATAGAACTATGTTTATCAAAGAAAAAATATTTGGCTCGTGAAAACATAAACATTAAGGTTTGTCTCGCCGTGAACACTTATTTCCCGTCACGGTGACGACTTGATTCAACCGGATGGTTTTAAGATCGGAATAAAATGGCTGCGTTTCATGTGCAAGAAGAATAACATTTGCAGTTTTGTCCTCAATAATGTTAAAATGTTCCACACGTACAATTTTATTTACCAAATTACACCAAATATGTATTTAAATTACGCAGAACAACCACATCCAAAGAATAACTAACAATTTGCCCCTCTAAAAATCATTGTAAATGAACTATAATTGTAATGGTTTTTTTTATTTAGAGTTGTCATCTAGTTTTAATTAGCTGTTGGTTAGAAAAATATCAGTTATTTCATAACATTACAATCCAAAATACCTGAAGACAAAAATATGATTTTCCAAAAAGGCAAGTAGATAAACTAAAAAGGTTAGTCCAATCAATCTTAAAATTTGGCAATATCCATCACATATTTTTGTTATATGCTAATGATTCGAGGTAAATGAAAGAAAATTGACTTGACAATTAGACAATTTTATAATCTCTTCCAATTTCAATAACTTTATTTTATAAATTTCATCACACACTTATGTGATTTTTTTTTTTTTTTTTTTTGGATAGAATGTGATTAAAAAATAGTTCTAAGTGGGGGGGGGGGGGGGGGAATATAAGTTAAATTAAAAGTAGCTGTTAAATATAAAATATGGCTAAAATATAGAAATTAATAAATGTTCCCCCAAACAAAATTAATTTCCATATAATATTCGCGTAAAACAAAAAAAAAAAAAATACAATTACGACCCTCTCATCTCTCATCTCTCCTCTCTACTTAAAACATCTTCGAAATCTGAAAAATCTCCAAACTGAATCCATCTCTCATTTGATTCGACTCATCCCTTTGTAGGAGTCTCCGAATCGGAATCGAAACGAAATCACGGTGTTACGGAGGGTACGAGAGGGAGGCTAGGTCTAATATGGGCGCCGCGGGGTCCAAACTCGAGAAAGCTCTCGGCGACCAGTTCCCGGAAGGAGAACGCTACTTCGGATTCGAAAACTTCGGAAACACTTGTTACTGTAACAGTGTTTTACAGGTCTCTCTCTCTCTCTCTCTCTCTCTCTCTCTCTCTCGAGATCTCGATTCCTCATTTTGAGTTTCCATGTGTACGAATCGTTTTTGCTTTTTGGTAGATTTCATCTTAGGTTTTTGAAATTTCTGATTACTATCTGAATAATGAAATGATCATTGCCTTACGAATCACATCGGATTTGAGAATATGTTTGAGAACAAATTGGTTGATATATGAATGTAGAATGTTCTATCTCGATCTTAGGTCTAGTCTAAAAGAAGGGCTGATCTTAACTAATCGTTTGTTTATAAGAAACCTTTTCACTTGTGCAGGCTCTTTATTTTTGTGCTCCATTTCGTGAACAACTGCTTGAACACTATGCAAATAACAAAGCTGATGCTGAGGAGAATCTCTTGACCTGCTTGGCAGACTTGTTTTCCCAGGTAATATTATAGTATTTGAGTATGATTCGTTTACTTTTGAAAGTATGTATTGATGTGTTTGCTTCGTTTAGGCTTTCGTTATTCTTCTCATCATCTACTTGATAATTGCAGTGGTGTTTACTTCTCCTAAGTCTGTTAATTTTATTATCCTTTTCCCATAGATAAGTTCCCAGAAGAAGAAAACAGGAGTAATTGCTCCGAAGCGTTTTGTTCAGAGATTGAAAAAACAGAATGAGCTTTTCCGGAGTTATATGCACCAGGTACTCTGCGTAACTGTCTATCTTCTCTACATTCCGTTTATGTGAGGATAATGAAATTGTGGGAGAAGCAATATATATATATATATATATATATATATATAAACAAAGTGTTTGATTAGATTGTGTTTACTATTTTCATGCAGGATGCACATGAGTTCCTGAGCTATTTGCTAAATGAACTTGTTGACATCTTAGAGAAAGAGGCAAAAACTACAAAAACGGGCCATGAAACTTCATCATCTCCCGAAAAGATTGCAAATGGATCGAAAGCTCCTCTGGCAAACGGTGTTCTTAAAGAACCTATTGTTACTTAGGTGCACAAGATTTTTCAGGTAAGCTGCTGCTTAATAAATTGCATATCTTTTTCTTCAAGGGTACGCTCAGTTCATTTTTGGCTTTCCTTCAGATGCAAAAACATTATTTGGTCATAGACCTATAGCTGCCTTCGGTATAGATGCTTGATGCTTCAATAACATTCCAGGACAAAGCTTAATTTCCTGCATTCTCTCTAGTCCCCTAAGCGAGCTCAATCTCAAAACTGAACATCACATATTATATATAGTCTTTTCCTGTTATCTCAAGTGATTTAGCATGTGCGAACTCGTTACAGGGAATACTTACCAACGAGACAAGGTGTCTGCGGTGTGAGACAGTAACAGCAAGAGATGAAACTTTCCTAGACTTGAGTCTTGATATTGAACAGAACAGTTCGATAACTAGCTGTTTAAAAAACTTCAGCTCCACAGAGACTCTACACGCTGAAGACAAATTTTTCTGTGAACAATGCTGCAGGTAAAAAGTGCTCTTCCGTAATCATTGAGCTTGCATTTACTATAACTGTATCAAATTATACAGCAAAACCCAACTTTTATGACTAGATCTTCACGGCTTCCTTACAGTTTTTTTGGTTTCACACTCGAATATAATCTGTTTCAGTTCAGTGTGCTCCCTAAACTCAAGTTTTTTTGGTTTCATAGTTCTTCACTGCTCCTTTAAATTATACAGAAAAACCCAACCCGTTATGGTTTCACAAGTCAAGTCCTTGTAGTTCGTTCTTCAGTGTGCAAGAGAAAGACTCCCTAAAGTTTTTTAATGGTTTACATGACTGAAGCTTAACTGAAGCTTAACTGAAGCAGTTTTATGATTATTTGTGCAGTTTACAAGAAGCGCAGAAGAGGATGAAGATCAAGAAACCGCCACACATCTTAGTTATACATCTGAAACGGTTTAAATACATCGAACAATTGGGCCGCTACAAGAAGCTATCTTACAGAGTTGTCTTCCCGCTGGAACTGAAACTCAGCAACACAGTGGAAGAATATGTGGACATCGAGTACTCTCTCTTTGCAGTTGTGGTTCATGTCGGAAGTGGACCAAACCATGGTCACTATGTTAGCCTCGTGAAATCTCATAACCATTGGCTCTTCTTTGATGATGAAACTGTTGAAATGATTGAAGAATCTGCTGTTCAGATATTCTATTTGATGACAAGGAAGGTTTACTATTTGGTTATACATAAGTTTTGATTAATGTTCAAATATTATCATTTAAATTAGAGAGTAATGAATGCAGTTACAGAATATGAGAAGAGTGATTACATAAGAATTTACAAGTTTACTGAGTCAATAATACTGTGACAAGTATCATCACATAAAGCTTGAGAGTGGTTTCTAATTGGTCCATAAAGATGAGGACATAGGCAACATCAATGTGTCATCGTCTCCCAACAATGCTTCGATATCTATCAGATCATCATCAAAACATGTTGCTCCTTCTGAATTTTCAAGAGCCTTTTCCACCTAAAACCATAGATACATTAAGAATCAAGACTGCTCAGTTTTGTTGATTCTAAGAAGATAAGCTTAGCTTTTTTGTTAAAAAAAAAATTAAACATTACCTTGCTTTCTTGGATATCGTTGACCACATTTAGCAATCTACGGTATTGATCTCTAGCTTCAGGATATTGAACCATTGATTTCACTCTTGCAAGAGCTTTTTGTAGCCTTTCCTCTGTTTGTTTTCTTCCTTGTTTGAAAAAGTCATCATCTTCTTCTTTCTCTGTTTCATCTTGCATCCTATTATCAACAAGTGCGTCTGACTTAAACCCGCGCAAACCAGCTCCTTTCCGTCTCCAACGCAATATCACCTTCTCCAATATCCCCACTGACCAAATTATCTTCCTGTAGTTTTTCCTAACCTGATAACCTCTCACATGAGCCTGCACCATTACCAGTTAAAACCGTTTAAGAATTCGAGAAACCTTTAAACAAATCAAGAACTTTTTGGTTTGGTTTTTCTCAAAACATTACACACCTGTATTCTGATGATTCTTTGTCTAGTAATCAAATAGTCTTTTCTTCCCTTGTAACCGCGGAACTTGTTCTGAATCCGGATAGCAGCGGCTTGCACGGAATCATCACTATGCGCCCGTCCTGATTTGTGTGTTTTAGGAGCAAGCATTGAAAGAGCACGCTCCTCCGACATTCTAAGCTTTCTATCTCCAAATTCCTTTAATTGCTTCTTCTGGAAAGACTGAGCCCTGAAAACCTGATGAATCCGTGCTGCTGCCTGAGTAGCGTTACGTACAGCTGTCAACGAGTCTGTTAAAGATGAGCTGGATGGGCTTGGAGCAGTCTCAACAGTTTCTGCATTGTTATCATTTAGACTGAGCAAAGAAACATGGGCCCTTAAGGCATATTCCGAGAGATAACCAGCAATTCCTTTGTGACCATTAGCATAGGCTAGATCAGAAGGTGTGCTTCCTGATGGGAAATCTGGATTTGGGTCGGTTAAAGTTCCAGGAGCAGCACCAAGAGCTATGAGTGAACCAATTATCCGCTCCCTGAATATGAAAACACCTTTGTTTCACATACAAAATCAAAGAAAAAGAAGATGAACATTTTTGTAGAAGTTACTCACCTGCCAAAGAAAGCTGCCCAATGAAGTGCGGTCCAACCATTTACATCGCGAAAATCAACGCTTACACCAGCAAGTATTGTTGGTTCTAAGGCCCAGTTGTAACCAAGAGAAGCTGCAAAGTGTAATACACCTTGGCCACCTTCATCCAAAACACTTGGACCTTTTCCACCTTCTGCTATCTTTTGTAAAAGCCATGAGTGTAAGCTTTCTTTCAGAAATTCCTGCAAAAGATTCTTTTTCATATTTTCTTGGGAGATTTCATTCATAAGCATCTGATCCAACTGGTCATCGTTCTCGAAAAGCAGTAAACTAATCTTCTCGCTCACTTGAGACAAATCACTGTCATTCCCAGAAACAGCGCTTGATCTTTCAGATTTCGAGCACAACAGTTTAACAAATCTTGCTTCAAGAATGTCAATAGTGGACTCATCATCTGTTTCTCTGTCAAATATTTGAGTCTCCGCAACCTTATACTCGAATTCACGCACTTCACTGCATGCCAATCTGTTGGAACATGTTACATAAAACGGAACTCTTCCAGCCTCATGCATAGGAGCAACACATTGGAGAACACCATTAGCTATAACATCTGCTGGAACTTCTGTTTGCCCAAACATGCAAGACCACTCACCAATTTCAGCCTCCTCCCGAGTCTTTAAGAATTTTCCAGTGACAAAAACCTAAAAACGTTGAAAAAGAATATAAGCACAAACCTATCTTATGGCTCCCGAGAAGATAAATTGATCAACAGTGCTTACCACCACTTCACAACCCACATACGCCCAGCTTGGAGAGAAGTCACTGATACTAAAGAGCTGTTCCTTAGAGAGGGAAGGACTCATAACATATCCATCCAAGTCCCTCCTAGAGTTGTGACCATTGGAACCATCCTCACTCTCAACTTCTTCCCAGTAGGTTCTCGAACTTGATTGAGTAAAGGACTCGTTTGCATCAGCTAGAACACCAACATCTCCTAGTTCTTTGCTCATCCAGCGATTGAAACTGTCCATCTTTTTCAAACCTTCTTCGCCCAATGCACCGTCTAACAGATGCTGTTTCATCGTGGATAGATATGGAGCTTTTTCATTTGAAGCTAGATTGATTATAGCATTAGGCTCTATATCTGCAGTCAATACAAAAAATGTTGAAAGTTAGCTTTAAAAGACAAATAAATTCCAACCTTTTATTAAAATAACAAGCCGAGTGCAGTTCAAACCTTGTCCCTGGAACCACACAGTATGATCAGATGTAACTCCTAAATTTAACTCCTGATTCTGTAGACGTTTGAAAAGAAAATAAAATTCAGAAACTCAAATGAATACATAGCTAATCAAAAGAGCAAAGAAAACACACACCAATACAAACTGAGCAAGAGGAATGCAGAAATTGAGCAATAGAATCAGAAATGTGTATACCCCGCTTTTGATCATGGACTCTTGTAGACTGGCAAAATCTCGCATAGTAAAAGAAGAGCTTTGGAGTATTTGGTCCAGCACTTCATGCTCACTGTTAGGCTGCAAAGGTAAGCCTTCAGCTCCAGAACCACAATTTCCCAAAATCTCTTCCCAGGTTTGGGAATCAATGGATTTTTTGTTCCTTAACCCATTTGTTACTCCAGGACTGTTTATAGTTTTGCTTTTGTCTACCATAACTGAAGAATGTGTTATGGGGACTGTGCGAAACTCTTTCTGATAACTATCCCTGGCTGAAATTAAATTAAATAAAAAACTATATGTCATTTGGAGGTACCATAGTTACTGAACTTATGCTTCTAATGGAAAGACAAAAGAGCAGAAACCAGGTCACCAAGAACTTACGCGTCAAAGATACTTGATAGTAAGGATCAAAATCAGTAAGGTTCCCTCTAGTTGCAGGCTGCTGAAGTTCTTGATGAGAGTAAACTATGGAGCTTCCATGCTGATTGTATGCTAGAGAATGAATGTATGCAATATGCATAAGATAAGAGACTAAAAAGGTATCTAATCCTCAATATGTAGATGTGACATCATGTGTAAAAGAAGAAGCACCTGATTCAGCATCTTCAAGTTCTGGAGTGTGAAAACCATTGACACTTGCTGAGTCAGTGGTTTGTGAATGATTGCTATGATCATTTTGATTGAAGCTGCAAGAAGCATAACCATCGTGTTCACTGGTTAAGGCTTCCCCAGTTTCTTGAGGAGACCGAGTAGCATCTTCAGTCTTTTGCATCCGGTTAAAAGAAGTAGAAACTCTACTACCCTGATTCATGTACAAGTTTCACTCTCAAGTACTCTACTTCCGTGAAAAGCATAATAAAGAGGCAGAGTAAATAGCAAATAACAGGATGGGGTCAAACCTTAACTTCGAGATAGTGGACAAAAACAATGTGGGAAAGCTCTCTGTATTATTCACCAGCAAAAAAAAAAAAAAAAAAAAATGAGAGAGAGAGAGGGAATCTATCACAATAGTTTAAGAACACAAGCAAATGACATAAAAGTTATAATGCTATAATAAGCTTACTCTTGAAGCAACCAATAACTGCGTCTTTGAAAGTTTTCATTGTCTTGTCCATGGGCATAGTAACAATGTAGAACATCAACGCTTCCCGCCTGCACGGATATTCATGAGCTAGAGACATCACTAATAAGCACCAACCAACATCTTGATGATATTTATATCATTTCGGATCAGAGAATCACAAAGTGCTTCTCTTTTGACCATACTTCTCAAAGAACTACTTAGTAAAAAAGAAATATGTCTTATTTACTACCTTCAACCTCTCGTGAGCTTCTTTCACTGTCTTTCCATCTTTCTTCTTCCTCCAATTATGCCCATCTTTCCTGAAGTATCTGAGCACCTTTCGATCAAACATAAAAACAGACCCACCTGAGAATCAGACAGAATTTAACAAGAACATCAGTCTTCAAACTCCTGAGTTTCATCCTACACGAGCAGGATGGAAAGAAAACTTACTTGATGGTGTAGTAGGTGGCTCGGTAGAAATCTGAAACCTTTGGTAATTCTGTAAAATTTCACATATTTCAGGTGGACGAAGCCATCGGTGACGTGCTTCAGAGAGTATTTGGCCAACATCTGTGGACAAAAAGTATTGCAATCAGAAGACACACAAAACGACTAGTACAACTAAGAAGATATCATCCAAGAAGAAAGCTTTTAAGACATAAATTGATCAACAAAGCTTTAAGAGACTCTATACTGCATTTAGTAAGTAGCTGCAGATCTAGTAGCCAAAAAAAAAGAAAGTCAACTCCCTATTAAGAAGCAGCTAATTACAGTATAAACCAAACACACAGCACACTGATATTTTCAGCCTATACAAGTCATAAATTATAGAGAATAAAAGAGTAAACAAGTAAAAGTAAAACCACTTAAATGATGATCAAGACCTAAACATGATACTATAGATTAGATTAGTTATTCAACTTGGATAAGTATTATAACCAGACTAGTAAGTGATGAACTTAAAGACCAAATCAGAATATTCAGACAAAATATGCTTCCACAAGAACAAATCATCATCACTCAAGACCAATAATGGATAAATAAATAAAAAAAAAGAAGCTATTTTGAATAGATTCCACACATAAAGATTGAAACTTTGATGACTATGAGTGATACCAACATCAACACCAAATAGATCGAAAAAGAAAAAGAAAAAAAAAAAACAACAGATAAAGATATGACCCAGCCAAAACCCCAAAAAATATCCCAACTAGATAAAAAGAAGAAAACATTTCACTTCACCTAATTCACTAACAGGGCTAAATCGTCTTGCTTCCGCCATAGATTGATTCGTTTCTTCGATCTCAGAGCCTCAAAGCAGACATGGAAATAAATATATATATATATAAAAGGTGAAACTTTTAGAGTAAAGGTTAAAGCTTTCTTCTTCTTCTTCTACTTCTTCTTCTTCTTCTTGTTGGTGGAAACAGAAGCAGAGGTACGAATCAAAGACCAAAAATCAAGAAATCAAAAAGGGTAAAAAGTGAAGAAGGAAGCATCTGAGTAGTGAGAGGAGAGACGATAGGAATGAATCCGTACGATGAGAGAAATGGCCGTCTTAGTTGAATTTATTTCTTTCTTTCTAGTCAAAATTCTTCTGACGCAAGTTCCGCGACTCTGCCTTTTTCATTTTTTTTTTAATAATCTTATTTATTTAATCAATCATTTTTTTAATAATCAGATTTTTTTTTGGGGGTTCTCTTTGTACTATTTTATCACGTGTTGACAATATATATTCTTCTGGTTTATAATTTACTTTTCTGATTCTATTTGGTTGAATTAGATTCGGTTTTCTCTTGGTAAAGCATCTTTTGTTACTACAAGTATCTAATTTTATGATTAGTTTGCTTCGAAAAAGAAATCTTGAAATTTAGAATACTTGTGAAATTTCTGAGTGAGAGAATATATATATATATATGTTATAGAGAGAAAAGATTTCGTCGTTCGTATGTCTAAAGTCACTAGAGAGAGTTTTTTTTCTCCAACAACAAACTAACAAACATGTGGTAATCCTGATAGTTCAATTAGTAAAACAGACGACTGTTGTACAGTACTGGCTTAAAAATAAAAGTTGGGGTATTTTGTGAAGATGTGATCGTAAAAGTGGTCAAAATGTAAATGAGATAGTGTCTTCGAGGTAAAATAAAACTTTTATGTTTGTAAAGAAAACCATGAAGAGCTTATGTTAGAAACGAATTTTTTAGAGCATGAGCATGAAAATGATGACTCTTTTTCTCATGGATAGAAATCTTGTTTAATAATTTGCTTATCTTAGCTAGAAATTGGCCGACAAATTAATCTTGATATCAGTTGGGTTGAAGGCAATATAGCTCGAAGGGTATGTATGTACATTAGCTAGTTGTAGGGACTTTCAAAAGTCATTGTTAGTTCATGGTCTACAAAGTTTTTTTTCATGTTTTGTCTAGCTTCTTAGAGGTTTGTGATGCAACATTTTGATATTTTCTTTTCCTTTCCACGCGCGAACAAACAGATATTGAATTCAAAATTCTCAAGTGAATGAACTTAAATTCATCAGGATATGAAGTCCCATCATATCAAGGGTACGTCTAATTTCCTTGAGAGTTGGAATACTTACTTGACCCGAATCCTGATCAAAATTCGGTTAGTAGGTTGGAGGCGTATTGGATCGTCTAATTAGTCATTCTTTAGAGCCGCTTGCACGCATTAACATGGTTGCGTTACCAAGTCGAAAGTGATACTCATTGATTTGGACCACTATAAAGTCAAACCCATATACACGTAACACTAAAAGATTCTCTAAATTTTTAGCATCGTACATGCTAGCCCAAACCTAAGATAAGGAATGTCCGAAATTATGATATTGGGAGGTCGAAGACCACGGCCGGTGTAAGAATCTGCAAAAATGGTTAAAGTCCTAGTTCATTTTTTAAAAATGGGTCTTAATTACATATAAAATTTTTTTGAAAATTTTTTTTTTTGTCTTAAAATACATATAATTTTGTTATAGTCCCAGTGCAAATGCACTTGTTGCACATGTCTATCACCAGCCTTGTCGAAGACCATGCACATGTCAGGTGAAGGGGAGAAGGCATAATTCAAGGTCCGGGCCGGGTGATATGAGTTTTCATTTCATCTTAACTCGTTCTAACTAAATATTAAATACATTGACTAACCAATTGTGTCGCAGTTAATGCGAGCAGGTGAGTTGCTTACTAGCCATGCTTTCGACCAGTACGTTACTCGAGCCGCATACGAAGAGCGTGCAAAGGTTTATTCATTAACTCTATGAAGTCGTGATGATAATTAAGTTTTTTACTCGCTCCACATGGTGTGGCAAAGTCGGGTCAGCTGGCGTCCCAGTCCAGTCAAGAGTTTGAACCAATTATTTTCAATAACTAAGATCAACTTACAATTAACAAAGAGGAAACGTTTTTTTTTGGTATCAATGTTAAACAAAAAGGAAACCTGATTCCATAATCCTGAACAACATATGCCATCATACTATTATGTAAAAAATCCAGATTTTTCCAAACTAGAGGTCCATGCATATGAAAAAAAAAAAGACAAAAACAAAAAAAATCAGAAAGGAATCTACGAATAATCAAAAGATTTTGCATAATCATTTGACAAATCCAAGCAAATCCTCGGATTCTATTCTATCGACTGATCTATCTAAAAAGAATAGAATATCTGCTTTATTAGATTTTTTACCATAGAAAATTTTGGTACATATGTCAAGAAGTTTTCACCATATCTTATCTTAAAATATAAATAATATATGATGAGGTTTGACTTTTAAAAATGGAAATATTGACTATTAAATATATAAGAAAACTACTGTCATGATTCCTAATTTTGTTAAATCCCATCGACATGAATCTGCTTTTTTCAAGTTTCATCTCTCTTGTTCACTTCATCTTCTCCAATTTTGTTTTCTCTTTGTCAGCCTCCTGCTGTTTTTCTCGACATTCTTCCGTACAGAAGGGAGTGTCACTGTTTTGACGACGAGGGAAAAATAAAATTAGATACATTACGATAAAACAAGAGAATCAAATGCTTAGAAGAATAATGAAAAACATACTTGTACATGTAAATGTCATCAAGCTTTGGATAAATTTTTTTCTTGCAGAAGCCACATTCGTTTGTAAAGAAGCTTATTTGATTTAGTTCTGCCGGATGACCCATATATTATAAGAATTAAGAACACTTTATTAAGTTTTCGACTGAAGAAAGATATGAAAAGAGATGTTTTAGTCATGATGAGTTTGTACATGTATATAAAATAAAAGAAATCTATGCAATTTTTCATTTTCAACCTTATCCAATGAAGTTATGCTAAATTATTAAAATTAGCAAATTTCTCCTACTAAGGTAAAATATTTAAGAAAATTAGATATTTATTTTAAAAAATAATAGTAAGTTATTATATTTTGTTGACCAAAAAAAAACAAGAAGTTATTCTTATATGTACTAAAAACTTTTATGAATAGAAAGTACAAATATCTACCCAATTAAGAATACCATATCCATTTATAATTTTATTTAATTAGAAAAAAAATATTTCTTCACTGTATTTCTAATATTAATAGTTAAAATTAGAGTTCAATTTAAATTTCTTTCAAAGCACAAATTTATTTTAGTTAATAAATAATAATTTAAATTACTACATGATCTATAAATAGTTATAGTTACAATTATGTATTGTTTATAGAGAGATAAGCATAAATAGTCACCAAAAAAAAAAGATAAGCATAAATTTATAATTTTAAAGGTGTTATCTCATGTTTTACACTCGTAAGACCGAGAAAAAGAGTCTAATGCAATTTCCTTTTTTTTTTATTTGGGAAGTTTCAAAAATACATTTTTCCAAAAACACTTTTCAAAATGCTCCTCACTTAAATTTTATTAAAAATAACATTTAAAATGTGATATTTATTTAAATATGTGTGCAACCTCATAAAAATATATATAAATTATTTTTATATGTATGTAAAATTATATATATTTTATAAACATCTTATAAATATATTTTAAAAACCTTGAAATATTTGGAACGAATCTCGGAAGAACTACCTTATAAACCTTATAAAGTTTTATAAATTTTTTAATTTAATAAATCGTATTTTTGAAAATGATAGATGAATAGAGTTTTTTTTTTGTGTTTAAAGGTACAGTGGGATAATTCTCAAAAATTCTTATCTTTTTTTCCAAATTCAGTTACTCGATCTTCTAATTTCAAATTGATTATTGCTGAAGATAACTAAAACTACTTAACTTAGATTTCGAGGTGTCAATCAGAACACAACTAAATTCGTGGACCAAGTACAGTATGAGTTGAAATGTTACAAAATGTAACATTTTAGTGCGGCCTAATTGGATGGTTTATTCCGACTTATTATTTAGGTGGATTCAATTCCCCATTTAGATTCTATATAAAATGTAAAACCTGATTATTCATCTCAATGATATTTCTAGTTTAGTAGAAAAAAGAAACAAAAATCACCACACTGAGATTACCGCAAATACCTTTGACTCACTTTTACCTTTCACTCTACTTTGGCGTGTTTGGAAAGCAAGGAATAATCTTGTATTTAACAATTACCGGGAGAGTGTAACAAAAACAGTTTTACTTGCAAAATCTGAAACTAAAGAATAGATCAGTACTCTGCAAACATCGATATCAAGACAGCATACCACACCAAGTGTACAAAACGGCTCTTGGCGACCTCCAATACATCCGTCAATAAAGTGCAATTTTGATGGGTTTAATAACCAAACATATGAAACCACTTGTGGTTGGCTCTTCAGAGACCATCATGGTGAATCATTGGCGTGGGGCGCCTCTAGACTGAACAATGCAAGTTCTGCCTTAGAAGCTGAAACAAAGGGACTGTTAGTGGCAATTCAGCATGCTTGGATCAGAGGATATCAATCAATCATTTTTGAAGGAGATTGTAATGTTTTAATAAAACTAGTTAATGGCCAACATTCAAATGCTTCATTGACTAATCTCTTGGAAGACATACAGCTATGGGCTTCAAAACTAAGACAAGTATCTTTCACCTTCACAAAGAGAGAATGTAACAGTGTTGCACATTCTCTAGCTAAATATGGTTGTATTGACAAAAATTATTATGCTGATTCTGTATTAAAGCCATCATGGCTAGTTCAAACTCTTTGTAATGACTATGTTTAAATCAATATATATATATTATTTGTGTAAAAAAAAAAGATAAAATAGAATATATATATATATATATATATATATATATATATATATATATATATAAACCCATCTTTCTTGCAAGTTATGTAATCATTCGAAACATTTGAATATAAACAATTTTGCACTGTTCATCAAGAAGCTCAAATGGATCCAGAATGGCTAAATTAGTGCCGATAAGACTCATACAAAGAAAGGTCGTTAACGTATATCCTCGATCCTATTATAATATGGACCAACGTCCTTACACAGATAAGATAGATACAGTTAGGATGTTTGCTGATCATGCGTACGATCGAGGAGACACATATAAACGATTATATTTGAATCTAAGCACTACTAACCATCCAATCTGTATCCAACTTGAGTGCTTCATTAACGACACAAGAACTCGATGTAAACGAATATTCTGAAAGAAGAAAAAAAAACGTATATTAAGTTTTCGGTGAGACTCTTGTTGGTATTTGTTATTTATATATGGGTTTGATGTTCGTTTTTTTAGGGGTTTTAGTTTGCGAAAGACAGATTTGAGTTTTAATGGGATTCGGCTCCATCTGTTAAGACTTAGAGTATTCATTAGCTAGATCTCCAAGACTCCAACATGCATGCAACGGCGGGAAGAAAAAGAAAAAACGAAAAAAATATCAAATCTAAAGCCCAACGAGAAATACCTAACCACCACCTCTCTGTTATCATGTTCATGCGCATGAAAAATCAAGTAACGGAAAAACAATCTCTTAGAAGAAAAAAAATGATACGTATTCCCTAGGAAATAAACTCTCTTTAATTTGACCACTCTAGAGAGTTATAAACATATTATTATTATTATTATTATCTGCAATTATGAGTCTAATATTTGAGTGGTCGTTGGAATAAGTCTAATCTCTTGGATATATACCTCAGCTTTGCTAATAATCAAATGCGGTGTATATAGGTTCAATATAGTCTCCATAAAATGCTGAATTGTTTTGTTACTAACGAAGAATAAAAATGAAGAGACGACTGGTCTAATGTTATGTTTTGATGCATTAAGTTGTTTAATTATCATTCGATTGTTGAGATTGACACATATATAATTCTAAAAATGAATCAATTCTTAAGTATCTCAAGCGCGACTAGGGGATAATAAGTAAAAGAGCAACAACATCACTACTATCTTTTTTTTCTTTTTCTTTTTTTTCGTTTTTTATTTATTTACCTTTTATTTTATTTCATTTTGGTTCCTTACCCTCTTCTTCCATAATCTGTGCATAACAATATATATAGTTTACCTTGTTAATTTCATGTTTTTATTATAAAATACCTATATTAGGTCAGGTCAGGTTATATAGTTTGATACTTTGATCCGAGTTTCGTGAACCCCTTTTCGTTATGAATCAGGTTTGCATGTCATCACGCATTAATACATTTCTTGGTATAGCTATATTGGCATTTCGTTAGATGGCATGTCTTATGAAAGAGGTGGTGTACCTTTATACATGTCACATCTAGAGAATATCGGAAAACGTGACGTGTCTAAACTCGTGAGAAGATACAAGGACAAGAACGAGCCCATCTCATGTCTGATCAATCATCCCTTCATTCCATGGGTCTGCGATGTGGCGGAAGAGTTCAACATTCCGTGTGCACTTCTCTGGGTCCAGTCTTGCGTTTGCTTCTCTGCTTATTACCATTACCAAAATGGCGCTGTTTCTTTTCCGACAGAAACAGAACCTTGGCTTGATGTTAAGCTCCCTTGCGTTCCTCTCTTGAAACACGACGAAATCCCTAACTTTCTCCATCCTTCTTCTCAATTTGCCGGATTGCGACAAGCGCTTCTTGGACAATTCAAGAATTTGAGGAAGCCCTTCTGTGTTCTAATCAACTCCTTTGATGCCCTAGAACAAGAAGTGATCCACTACATGTCTACTTTATGTCCAATCAAAACTATTGGACCGCTTTCCATTTTTGCTAAGGCGGTGACCTCTGATGTAAGTGCTGACATGTGCAAACCTTCGAATCAATGCCTCGACTGGTTAGACTCAAGACCAAAATCATCCGTTGTCTACATTTCTTTCGGGACGGTTGCATACTTCAACCAAGAACAAATGGAAGAGATCGCTCACGGAGTTTTAAAATCGGGTTTATCGTTCTTGTGGGTGATTAGACCTCCCATGCAAGCACTAAATCTCAAGACTAATGAATTGCCTCAAGAACTACTAGAGGCGACTAGTAGATGTAAAGGAAAGATTGTGGATTGGTGTTCACAAGAGCAAGTCTTGGCTCATCTATCAGTAATGTGCTTCGTCACTCATTGTGGATGGAATTCGACAATGGAGGCTTTGTCTTTTGGAGTTCCAGTGGTTTGTTTACCCCAATGGGGAGATCAAGTCACCAACGCAGTTTATCTCGTTGACGTTTTCAAGATGGGAGTTAGGCTTGGTCGTGGAGCGATGGACGATAGGGTTGTGCTTAGGGAGGAAGTGACAGAGAAGCTTTTGGAAGCGACAGTTGGGGATAAAGCGGAGGAGTTGCGGAAAAATGCTTTGAAATGGAAGGGGAAGACAGAAGCCGCAGTGGCTCCTGGAGGATCATCAGATAAGAATTTATGGGAGTTTATGGAGAAGTTAGGTGTGGGATTTTCAGAGGTTAATGTACTTAATTCGCAAGAAAAACCCAACATGCATGCATTAAAGTATAGAGGGAGTTGAAAGTAATCCCTACATATTATTAATATGTAGGTGGAGGTTTAATTAATATGGTATAATCTATTTAAAATGCTTATTACTATGAATAAAATTATAATGTTTTTAAGAACAATAATATAAGAAAAATTAAAATTTATACTCTTCCAGTTTCATAAAGATTGTCATTTTGATATGTTAAATTTCATGAATTGTTAAATTTGATCATATACCCTAGAAAACTGCAAAGTTTCTTCACGTAACAATCAAACAATAAAAACCTTAGATCAAATCCAGCTTTCTCCATGCAAGCAAAAAAACATTTGATTTTGAATATCATTTTGCACATTGCACCAAAAGCTATATGGATGAGAGACATACGGACTATATTTGAATTTTGAGCTTAAAACTATGGACACCGTTAAAAAGCTTCAACAATTGTCAAGTAAAAATACACTGACATGTAGAGAGAGTCATTGTAAAAACAACTCAGAATTCACATAAAACATATATGTGTTGACAGTGGAACTGGAAACTAACATTTCACAACTAACAGGCCAAATATAGCAATTTGGACAGATCACAATGATATTTGATGGAACCAATCTGTGATCTAAACCTGACGATATAAGGTTCTTCTTGATCATCAAATCAAAGATATATCTCTTAGTTATGTTTCTTCTGATCATCAACAGGAACAACCTCCTCCTTGCTGATCGCCTTGGGATGAATTCGAAGTAGGTTTCAGGTTTACATCAACCATATCATCAGTTTTAGTGTTTGAATATGATTCCATTCCCGGTAACGCGGCAGCGATTTTTCGAAACAAAGGCTTAATATTGAACCCCGCTTTGGCGCTCGTCTCAATGAAGATAACTCCATATTCACGACCTTTGCTATCTCCTTCTTCAATCGAGACTTGCCTAACCAATTTCCCAAAGAGAAATATATAAGAAGAAAAGAACAATTACAAAACACATGTTCAAATGAAAACAGAGAAGTGGTAATGTTGGCTTATATAATGTTTTACCTTTTTTCAACAAGATCTGTCTTGTTACCAACAAGAACAATGATAACATCACCAGCTCTTTCATTACGAACTTCTTCGATCCACTTGGATGTGTTGAGAAATGAGAGTCTATTAGCTACATCATAAACAACTACAGCAACAGAAGAATCTCTTATGTAACTTGGTATCAAACTCCTGAATCTTTCTTGTCCTGCAGTATCCCTACACATAATTTTTTAACATTAATATTAGCTTTTACGTTGCGCAACGACCGAACTTTTTAAGAATTTTGTTACCATAGCTGTAGACGAACAGTTCGATCTTCAAGGTACATTGTTTTCGATAAGAAATCAATTCCAATAGTAGCCTGCCAATGTAACAATGAAATTTTACATTCAGTATTGTATCAACCACGATCAATTAATGTGTACTGATCGTAATCCTATATTTACGTGATTCACAAATGGGAAGGTTATAATTACGATTTCTTTATATTTTTCATTGATGAATCGTGATAGATGAGAGACAGTGTGGATAAAGACTCAAATCAAATAACAAAAAAAAAAAAAAAATGACAGAACAAGAGGATCTCAATGACTGTGATGTACCTGGTAGGTTGTGTCGAACTTATCATACATGAAACGAGTGATGATGCTGGTTTTTCCAACAGATTGATCTCCTAAGAACACCAATTTATATTTCGCCAATGGTGACACCGACGCCATTCTTCTTCTTTTATTAAAACCGAAAAAAAGTTGGAATCAGGCTCTCAAAATTTTCAGAGATGTTTTAAAAGTATTCGATAGAGAGAAGAAGGAGAGTCTATTTTTGGAAAGTGAAGAAACAGCCAAGCACGACGACGACTAGGACGGATTCTGAAAAGTACATTTTAGCCCTTTCTCTATTAATTTATGTCCGTTGACACCAAAAGAACAGATCAGTAAAAAGCCTCTCGGGTCTCCCCCTCAAATGAACCTCCTAGTGTAAGCCAATACCACATCATGGTATGAGCCTTGTTATATACCATAAAAGACTTACGTGAACTCTTTCTTTTGTATAAAATGCAAAAGCAAATGTCACCTTTATTTATTTCTAAGGAAATTGGAGAACTATTGGATGGATATATCTATAAAAATCTAAAACTAACAATATGAAAATTTTGGATTGGGTTGAACGAGACAGGACAAACAAACATTGTCCTTCATAACAAGTGACATTACTTAAATTTTTTTGTGGTCGGCCAAATGACATTATATATATATATATAGTTATATAGTATATACACTATGTTTTTACACAATAGCTTTTCCATTATATATCTGTTACAAATAGGCACTTTAGAGCATCATTAGTGGGGATTGTTCGTGCAATTGCTATTATTAAAAAAATAACAAAAGGAAGAAAGAGAAGAGAAAACAGGGAGGAACGATGCTTGGTGGAGAACTGGAAGAAACGTTTCTCAGAGTAAAATGACATGTGTCATTTACTTAGTGGTAGATATATTACTAAATAAATAAAGAATAAATATGTATAATAATTTTTTTTTTTTAGTTTTCTGAGCAACATTTACCTGTTCTCCACTAAAGATGGTCTTAGAGAACTCAATCCAAAAGATATGTCTTTGATACACAGAGTTTTAAACCTTATTTTCCTACTGCAAGTGCACAACAAAGAAGTAGTACTTAGGGGTCGAATCCCACGAAGACCAAGTTTTACTCTATGGTTCTATTGGTTCAATTTCAAGCTAAGACAATTCAAAGTTGGGTTTGTTTGGTAACAGTAACGCGATTAAAACGGTATAAAAAGGCAATAAGCAAAACACTAGATCAGGGGTAATTCTCGGGAATTTCAGAGATAGCAACTAAACAACTATTTAGGGCATAGATTAAGTACCAGTCTAGAACTCAAACATAAATATAAACTGATCCACTGTCGTGGTATCAATAACTCTATCTGATCGATTCTGTGCGGAAACGCGGAGCACGTGCTCAGACATCCGGAGCACATGCTCGGCGGTCCATAAACCCTAAACTGTCGTTTGAGCCCAGAATCGCAGACAAGCATTAAAGAACAGGAATGATAAGTTCACAAATCACCTACACATCAACTTTCGCAGGTCTAGGATAATTTGGCCACTAATGTCTTTTCTAGCAACCTATTACACTTTTGATGAATAGATAAACCTAGAATCATAGATTGGGTGATCAAATTAACCTAAGCATTAAGTCTAACAATAGTGAAGACAATCGATTATATAAAGCCCTATTTGTGTTATGTTGCTAACCCATGAAACCCCTTTTGAAACCCCTAATCTAGCAAAGAAAACTACTCAGACATAGAGAAATGAATCATAGCAAAAGATGGGAAATTCAATGACATACAAATAAAAAGGGTTCAGAGAATGCTTCACAAGGTAGCCGCTCTTCTCCCTCTCACAAAAACGTCGCTCAAAAACAAAAGAAAAAGTATATTTTATCTCCTAAAAACCCTAGGTTAAATAGCATACAAGTAGAGAAAAATAAGGAAAGAATCCAAATTCAAATCTCCCTATTAAAAAACGATCTCCTCCCTCTTTCTCTCACAAAGGATCGCCTAAAATAAGGGGAATTAGGTAGGGAATCGGCGCCTAGATGCTTGCCACGTGTCGTCATGAAACCGTAGAGTTGGGAGCATGTGCTCGGAAATCGGGAGCATGTGCTCCTGGGTCTAAAATCAGTTTTTCTGCTCCAATTCAACTCCTTTCTGCTCCCATTGCTCCTGTTGTTCCAATCCTTGCTTTTAGCTTCCTAGCCTCTTATTATAACCTGAAAAGGACTCAAACAACTACAAAACTATCAAATAAACGGGGTCAAAGTGAGTCAAAACCGTAACATATCAGTCTTATTAATTTGCGATTGAATTGCGAGGACCCTAGCGATATTCTCGTATTTCTCTCGCAAAACTTCTTAAAGTGAAATGAACATGTTTTGTTAATAAGTCGAATCCATGAGCCAAATTTTTAACATTTAGGAATTTTATTGTTATTTTTTGTGAAGGGTTGCGAGTATTTTGCGAAGTAGCATAGCAAATTAACAAGGGAGTTGCGCGCGAGAGTCTCATTTTTAATATAGAAACAGAATACCTAGTTCAGCCGCTCAACAAACCCTAACTCGACTTCTTCTCTGTATCTCCCAAACCCTTCTCCGTTTATTCTTCCTCATCTTTCCGTTTACTCTTCCTATTTCATATTTCTTAATCTTTTATTTGTATCAATAGAGTAATATATAATGTATTAAATATTTAAAAGTAAAATGAAAAACCACATGAAAGTTGAAAACTTGTATTAAAATTTTATACGAAAGGATATTTTTAATGAACTAACAAAATGCTAATGTGACAATAAAAAATAGATGGTATGATATATGAGAGTCTATTTTATGTGTTTTAAAATCACATACATAAAAATATTTTACTTATGTTTTGTTTATATTTTACATATGTTTTGCTTATTTTTTTGTTAATATCTATTTAACATTTCAAAGAGCAAAAAAATGACTAATTTCCTGTCATATATATATAAACAATCACACCTATAATTTATATTTATATAGAATTTAATGTAAAACTATATTCAATATATCAAATTATCAAATAATTTATATATATAGATGATTTTATCATAGTCATAAAATAATATAAATATATAAACAATTAAAAATACAAATCATCTAAGTATTGCATCGGTAACCATCTAGTATGTATATATCATTTTTAACTTTTTTTTAATAACAAATGCCATTTTTTTTTTATTCGTCGAAAGCCTATATGAACCTAAGCACCACACTGATTGTTGGTAAATCAAATATGCAACTCATTGAACGTAAACACTTGGGAAAAAGCAAGAATAACATCAATTAAATTTTCAACAGCGGTTAGAAATAGTGTGATATAGCCTTGCACATTTGAACACAGAGTAACTAAAAACAGAATACATCACTAATATAAAAGTCTTACCACACTTTTTCAGATCCTTCACATTTGTTACGGCGCCATGTTGCCTCCAATCCCAAGATTCCGGGACTTGAGGCATGTTCTCGTACATGAAAGGCTTAGGGTCGTGGTTTTTGTTGTAACTCACCGAGTGAAGAAGACAAGTATGGGAATTCATAAACTCACCATGCGTCATAGTGGCAAACTCGTTGAACTCGAGTTTGTACGGCTTCCGTTCCTTATTTCTCTTGACCACGTAGTGTGCATTGCTTTTGAAAATTTGAACCAATCATCCCTCGTTTGATTGAGATTCTTTGGAACTAAGTATTCACTCATCCACAGGACTGCTCATCCACCTTTGGTAAAGAATTTCAACGCTTTCGTCACTTTCAAGATCTTTCTCGTCGTACACGAAACTACTCACACTTTTGATGATAAGAAGAGAAAACCAAGAAAAAGACAAGTCCTTTTTTAAAAACAGGCAACGGGGACTTAGGATATGCTTAGTCCTTTTTTTTTGCTTTTTTTTTTCTTTCTTTGATTTGATTTGATCTTACTGTAAGAAAAATGGATGTATAAATAGGCAACGGAACATATACATATATATATATATATGTTCAGTGATATATATATATATATTAATTGATTTGAACATTTTTCATTGTATAGGTTATATGATTTTCAACCTTACTAATTTATATGAGAATCATAAATTCTTCTCTCTCGTTTTTTCACAGTTACTTCTTTTTAAGAAAAAAGACAAGTTGATGATATTCTGACCATTAACAACACACTAGTAAATAAATTCACAACTACTCAGTTTGTTTTTAATTAATTAGCTCCTAAGGCTTATTAGAAAGTAGTAATGTTTTAGATGCTATGAGGTAATATATGCATTGGAATGGTAGGTAAAAATTTATATTCTTTAAACAAAACAAAACTTGGAATTTTACTTAACATTGTTTGTACATCATCTCTGTGTAACGGGGATACTACTTAACATTGTATAGTCATTTTCGAGCATCTTGATTTCATAATGTAAAAACTATATGTTTTCTTTTAAATCCTTATATAATGAAAAAAATAATATAATTTTGACAAGTATAATTAAAATAATCTTTTTTTTTGTAAATATATATAGTTTTAAAAGATATAGTTTGTTACTAGCTTCATTACTGTATATTTCCATAACAAAATATAAATTAAAACTTAAGCATGTGCATGGATTAGTTCACCTATAAAACACATGTTCACAAGTATATTCCCATATAGTCTATCTGGAAACTGTGAATCACAATTGTTCTAACTCCTAAGGTATTTTATATAAAAAAATTCAATTCACTTTTTGTTTATTTTTCAAATTAAAAAGACAAACAAATGATAACCGAATTTTTCTTTTGTTTAGTGGGTTTGAGTCAAATTTTGTTTAGTTAAAATTTATTGTCTTGTTTAATTGAATCCTTTGTATATAACTATATATACATATATATATATATATATATATATAGATAAAGAATCCTTAATTTGTATATATATATATATATATAATTATATATGGTAGGTGGTTGGTTTCCCATTGAAGACATCAAGGATCCTTCCATTGATCTCATCGCCAAGTTCGCCATTGTCAAGAACAACTCAAAACTCAAGCTACAAATTGTTGTTTCCGGTGTATCGCAGCTGATGCATGGCACTCATTTCCGATTAATTTTTTATGTCAGTGCCGGAGACGACGGAGATAACTAGACCTACGAGGCGGAGGTATATGAATTGATGGATTCCATGGTTCTTAATTATTTTAAACTCGTCAATTAATCAACGTTGGCTCTCACTGTACCAAAATAATACTTTGTTACAAATTTGCAATATCATACGAAAGGTAAATCTAATTGAATAGCATTCTTATATAAAAAAAAAAACCTTCAAAGTGTATAAAATGTAGCTTTTTCACAACAACTCTTAAAGGTTTGTTAATCAAATTTGGATTAATAAGTACGTCTCTATATATATGTGATATTGGTTCATCTTCATAACTCAGTCTATGAAGTTGGGTTCTTATTTAACTCTTATCGACGTCGAACGAACAAGGACTATTTCTCAAAATGATGCCCATAATATTTATTATAAACATCTGTTCCTAAAGCAAATGCTTGTTTGGTCTTCATTCACTCATTACAGCTATTCTTTTATTTAAGCTGATCTACTAACCAAAAATGACTCCATGGCCCAATGGATAAGGCGCTGGTCTACGAAACCAGAGACTCTGTGTTCGATCCCCAGTGGAGTCGTTCGGTTGTTGACATTTTTTAATACTATTCTTTCTCGTCTCCAAACGACGTCGTATACAGACTTCACGAATCATCCTGTAAAGTGTAAATAATTTATGTAGTCTCTCTCTCGTCTTCTCCCAATCAATAATTTTAAGGAAAAGAAAGAGAACAGAACACACAAGTGCGCGTTGAAGTTATCTATTATGAATAATAAAGCGCATACACAAAAGACCACACGCACACAAACGACTTGTGGTAGAGAGTTAAGGTAGAAAAGTAGAATACTAAATCCTAAACATGAACATATTATTAAGAGTCTCGGAGGTTTCATTTTAGACCAACGAAATGCTGCTCTCACCACCGGGAGGTCTCCTCGCGCCACCATAGTAATCCCGATATTCCGACTTCCCGTCTGCAAATATATTGTGGCCGCTCATTTCCCGTTTCTTAGCTGAGCTTTGCATCTTCTCAGAATAACCAGGAGGGATTTTGTCAGATTTGAAGATACCATTGCTTGTCAGTTCTTGAAACTTCTGGTTATGTATCTTCCTTGATGACTTCACAACATGTTCTTCACTAAACATTCTGTTGCCGCTTTGCCCCTGTTAACAAATAAAAAAAAATATGAATCAGGTCAGTTTTTCAAGCCATCCTAACTAATATCATCACAGTACGTACAAAGGAATCATCAAGGACACTACTTACGGTAGAGACTTTGACAGATCCACGAGAGCTCCTCGGTGCGGATTCCTCCGTGTTCTTAATTCCTTTAACTTCTGATTGTGTCACAGCTAACAAGTGGCGAGGTTGGATTTCAGGAGATGCAAAGATATCATGACCTCTCATAGCTTTACACTTGGTGTTGGAAATCTGCTTCTTCTTGCTCTTTGAATCCGCTTCCGTTTCAACGGTCCTGCTCAGCTCCTTTTGCTTTGCAGCCTCGTTTAAAGTAGCTGGTTTCTTAGGAGTCACATTCTCTTCACCGCTGAAAGATATCTGACTTTGCTACAAAACCATTATTCCCATTTTTTCCATCAAACTGAATCCTTAGAGTACAAAGGAGGAGGATGAGACAAATAATAATAATACCTGATCCTGATGGTAATGGATTCTTGTTTGGTGAATTGGATCATCTTTACCATTATCAGAGAATATGTCACTACCAGTCATCTCTTTCAGCTTATGCCCAGAACAGTTCTTCCTATACGAAACACTAAACAGCAAACCATTTTTTCAAAATTTAAAATTTCACATTCGGAAACCCTAATTTCATCATCTAATCAAACCAAAAACCCTAAATCATGCAAATCTGATAGATTCATCAAAATCGAGAAGAGAGACATAGAAACCAAAATTCTCAATGAAAAAGAGATGAAATCGATTACTTCTTATTAAGCGATTCGGATTCCGAGTTGGTGATCTGACCGCCGCCACCAAGCACCTCGCTCATTCCATCAGACGGCTGTAAACAAAAAAACACACAACTTAGGATAAATCAGAACGAAATCGCACTCGTCGGAACATAACCGAAACGGAATCATACGGAAACGATGAGTTATCGCCGGAAAAACAAACCTGGTTAGAGCGGTTAGCGGCGGTGGAATAATCGGGACGGCGGATCTCAGACCAAGAAAGAAGATCGGCGGTGGAATGATGCGGATCGCTTAAAGCCGTGACGTTGCTCCTCTCCTCCTCCATAACTCTCTCTCTGATTCCACTCTTTTGATCAAAAACAAAAAAAAAAGGTTTCACAATTCTAAAAAAAAACTGAAAATATCGTTTGGGAGTGAGAAAAGGTTTTTTTTTTTTTTTCTTTTTCTTATTCGCTTTATGCTCTGTCAAATAATTTTAATTTTAAAATTTTTAGTGGACGTTGCTTTTGTTTTTTTTTTCGTTGTAACGTCTATCTTTAGATTACTTTTAAAACAGAGTTTTACATCATCAATATTCAAATCAAAGCTATCCAAAATACCAAACATTTTTTTTTGTTGTTACAAAATCATATCACACGAACAACAAAATTAATTTGGAAATTTCTAAGATGATTTTGAGATTGTGAAACTTGAAAAACTTAATGTGTACGTGATTAATTCATAATTCTCTTCTCGAGATGTTTACATTATTTTATGAACTGCAATAGATTAGTAATAGTATAAATATAAAATAAAACTATCAATTCGGTTTTAATTAATGTTTTTTTTTGCAGCAACGAATCTTTTTTATATAATATACAAAATTTACTTAAAACTAAAACATAAAAAAATATATATATATATATGACATTTTAAACTCAAATAATTTTTTTTTAAATCTCCTAAATAAATTAAGTACAATACAATACAAAAAAAAAAATCACTATCAAGATATTTTAATCACTAGGTTCATTCTATTTGAGAGGTATCATTGTATCACTATAGGAGGTTTCGTGGTTGGTTTTGTTTAACATCAGTGAGGAAAGGGGGATTTCTCTGTATACCCGCATAGGCCAACTCGAGGAACTGTTGTGAAGCAGTTAGACTCTGTTGCTGTATCTACCATGTATCAGATTCTGGAGAATGTTCCGTCTGTGACTTGGCATATGCTCATTCAATAGGTATGAAACTTAATTACTGATAATTTCTCCTTCATATTAATCGAGGGAATGATCTCCATTTTTAAAAACTGCAGGGATATGCTCAACCTATCAGCTTGAACCTTTCATAAGCCAGATACTTCTTTTACGAAGTTTGGAGCCAATTAGGTGAATCTCATTGCCAATAATTTTAACTTTTAACCATTCTCAAAATCAGTAATACTCAAGTATATATATATATATATATATATATATATATGTGTGCAAAATTGTGCAGGTGGTGCTTAACCTTGTGACATGAAGAACATAAGCTGTAATAAGGTCTGATATCATTTACGACTGTTAATTATGCCATTCTCTTGTTATCTTGCTATTAACTTATGTCTTGGTTTTTGAGATTTCGCAATGATGACATGTATTAGAAAAAAATGAATGTCTCTTAACTTTCTAAATATTCCGGTATCTTTGATATCATGTTAAAAGTTTTGTCTTAGATGATGTTATTATGTTAAAAGTTTGTCGTCAATCATTTTGTTGGTATCCTTTTTTTTTTTTTTTTTTTTTCTGTCAATTCGTGAAACTTATAACATAAAAAAGTCATTACAAAAGAGCCAAAGAAAGACTATCTAACAACAAAGCCATAAGAAAAAAAGAAAAAAAAGTATAAACTAGCAGAGACTCAAACAAAGCTATTCCACACCCTTTCTTCATCTGCACTGTTGGTATCTTCCCCATTTGATTTATATATTTGTACATAGGATTATAGCTTTAAGTTAACTAGTTTTGTTCTTAACTTAACACTCTGCTCGATCACTAGACTTTTTCGTGTATCATGCGTCTATGCTATGTTACTCTTTGAGTACTCTCTAGACGAAGCGGTTAAAATCAAACCGTGAACTATGTAAATTCACGTGAGCAATTAGATTGAATCTTCACAAAAATAGTTTCCTACACAGAATGAGGGAGACAGGGAGCCAAACATGCATGAGAAAATGGGTCTAGCCAGATGGGATTGACGAATCCGTAAAGGTTTAAACTAAGGTCATATGAAATTCAGAAACCAATGAGGAAACATAACAACGCTAGTAAGACTCGACGACGACCTCACATTCGGTAGAGCCTCTAGGGAATCTGAGGAATTTCTCGAAGATGTCATCTCTTCTTGGATGATATAACAAATGCAAATTGAACTTCTTGAGGACTACCGAATTCTCTAGGAAGTACTTCCCTAGCTGAAATGCTAAAGCATATCCTTCGGCTAGGAATGAGAATTTTAAATCAACAGATTCTAAAGATGATAGCAAACACTTGGGCACAGATGAAAAACTGATCTGATTTATCTCCTCAGAGCGCAGATCACTTTCATAATCCCATGGTGCCTGAGGAAAAAGGAAAGGAGAAAACATAGTCAAATGATATATAGCAGAAACTAACTTCATAGACATGAGAAAAATATCATAGGGTTCAACAAAAAAAAATTAATCACCAAGACGAGAGATTTCAGATTCGGGCAGCTCTCAAGAAATGTTGTTGTCAACCATTTCACTTCGGATGCATGGAGATTATCGAGGCACAGGCGTGATATGTAACCAAATTGAGGCAGCGGTTCTAATTTGGAGTACTGATGAATGACCTGTAACCAGACATAACGTATAGTGGGTTAGAAACTTTTCATCATTATATTAAATGTGCATGCCCAATTCATATATATATACCTTTAAAGTGTCTGAAGATATCGTCATATCCATGACCCTCGAGATCTTGGACAGAAAACTGCGGATGTTACTTCTCTTGGATGAAACGCTTTCTCCGTCAGAACCCTTCAAACCAAAGCTGAGAATAACATCTAACTTGGCAATGGACTCCAGAATGTTTGTTATAATGATATTTGCTATTGCATCAAAGAATCCCAAACCACATAGTAGAGGAGCATCAATGACAAGTTCAGGAACATAATAATAAAACTCTCTAGTCGTTATTCGTCTGATAGTGAGCCTCTTCAGTGACTGAGATTGCACCTTATGTACGTTTGGAAGAACTTCAAATCCGGTAATCTCTAACTCTTCTAAGACAGGACAACATGAGACAAGTGCCTCGAAAGCGGCTTCATTAGGAAAAAAATTGTTGTGTAAATGCATAGTCTTCAAACAAGGAAAGGAAACAAACTCAGCATTATCCCATGCCGCCTTATCAAGTTTCAAGGATACCAGTGTTTCACACATATAAAGGCTCAAGGGGATCTCAAAACGATATATATTATATACATGGCACTTAACATCTAGATGTTGGATCCTACGCTTAACTGCAGCATCAATCCATGACGTAAGATAAGAGGCACCGTCTACTATGTCTGAATATACATCGGGAAAAGTTAACTTTAGCTTGTCTATGCATGAAACCCTATTGGAATCGAAAAACCTGTTAGCCAAACTCAAGGCATAGTATTTTCCGATTCCCACAAATGACAATTTCAAACGAGGAAGCCAAAGCCAGAGATTTGTCCATCTGGTGGACAACACACTTGTCCTAACAGCATCCTTAGTGGGAAGATGAGAAAGTATCTGACAGATCAAATCATCTGGTAATTGGCTTATTCTATCTTCCTTCATATCCTTTGTTCTTCTGTATAACACAAGTTTCAGAGAAACAAACAATTCATCCAAAAAAATTCGACTTAACTTAACCTAACCCTAATCAAAGTCGTCCAATTAAAAAGATTGGAATTGAAACCTTTTATAATAGGGCCGCGGAGAGATCATAGGAGTCAAAGAAGAGCAACTATGTTTTGTCCAACCCGAACCAATGGTTTAATCCAAAACATTTCGGTTTAGTAAAGCTTCTTGAAAATGTCTACACCGATTAGTGTTTTATACATTAATTAATAAGAGAAGCCTAGTCAATGTCAATGGAGATCATAAAAAAAACCAAGCCCACCTTCTTTGTCTATGATGATGGCCTCGGATTACAAAACAAGCCTGAAGGTGAGGTTGATACGAGTACCCTCTGCCTTTGCACGCTTTGGCACAGAATGAATCCAGTCCCTTTGAGTGTATCCTCTCATCACTAGCAACGATCCATGCTTCAATGTCAAACTTTGTTGATGATTCTCTCTGCTGCTTTTCTTTAACCTCTTCAATGCCGGTCCACCTTCCCCTGTTGTATTCACTTCAGGTTCACACACAAACAAACAAAAACAAATGTCTGATCCTGGTTTTGCAGGAAAACACTCTGTTTGATGTCCTGACTCAAAAGTTCCCATTCTTTACCTCGTGAAGATTCTTCATGTTTCTTTTTCTTCAAGACAAAATCACGTTCGCATCCAAACGAGACTGAAGCAATTTCAGGAGTTGGACCATAAATCTTTTCATCATCTGCATGCCAAGAAACATAGTCACTTGCACCTTTGTACCTATTCAACAGCAAGCTGTTGAATCTGCTACCAGGAAGCGCTTTGTAAATCTGACAAAACAAAAGAGAAACGTTTTAGTTTCAAACAACCACTAAGAACACACAGGGACATAAACACAGGGGGTTTCAATCTTACAGCATCCAGAATCTCCTTGAGAGGTGGGAACTCATCCCACGAATAAGCATTAGGTTGATATCCACTGTACACCAGCGCAGTCAATCCGCTACTTGCAACATAACAAGTATCTCTCGGCTACAGGTGGCAAATGCATATGGATTAGAAGGCCACAAACACACAAACTATACACAGATACCATTAAGCAAGGCAGGATCCATGTGAAGTGGGGAAAACCTGAAGGCAAGATCGACCGAAGACACGAATGGTGGGCCTGGTCCAAGGAATATGGTTGTCGAGATAATCAAAGAAAGTCCAAGATTGTTGAAAGGGAAGAAACCTTTGAATGTATATGAGGTCGCTTCCATGGCCAAGATCAATGGTTCTCCTAATGGGAGCGTCACTAGATGAAGTAGGAGACTCCACCGCCACAATGGATGTCAAACTCATCCTCCGCTACACATCAAACCACACACAACATAATGTGTTAAAGCTCATATCTAAATTGCACTGGTGAATCTTATATAGAGATAATCTCGAAGTGTATAAATCTAAAGGGTTTTCAACTGGAGTAATGGTTAAGAAGATGAACCTGATCTTGATGGTAATGGTGGAGTCCTGTCTTGTAATTTGAATCATCTTTACAAGTCACTTCTTCTTTAAGCTTGTGCCCTGAAGAGTTTTTCCTGTAAGAAACATTGAAAGAGAGAGAGAGACTTGAAACCATTTCTAATCAGAAAAATCACACTTAATCAGACAAAAACAGACTTTTTAACCAGTAAAAAAAAATGCTTCTTCCCAATCCAATAAATTTCAACAAAATATAGAAATTTGTTACTTCGTCTCATTAAGCGATTCAGCTTCCTCGTTGGCCGTGTTTTGACCGCCACCAAGTACGTTGCCGGTTCCATCAGACGGCTGAACAAAAATAGATAAAATCAGAACAGGAACATAATCAAAACCGATGAGTAAATGGCCGGCAAACGAACCTCGTTAGCGGCGGTTGAGACATAATGCTCCTCCATTACTCTAATTTTTCTGATTCTAAAACGAAAACGGTAACCGGAAAAATATATTAAATCGAACTAAACCGGAAATGCTGAGATAAATTTATATTCCCACCGGTTTCATTAGTTGAACAAACCGATATACGTTATGGGGGATTTCTTTCTCTGTTATTGATTGTCTTTTAATTTTGTTCGAGAAATATTTTTTTTTCCAAGGTATCAACAAACACAAAAAATAATTATTAAAATGTTATTATTTTTGGCTTCAATTGACTAATTTACTTAAGAATTATATATTTTTAATACATTTGTTATAATAGTATAATTTTATAAATAAATAAATATTGAAATTATCTTTATAGTGTATTAAAAAAACAAACGAAAATATATTTGATCTTCCCGGTGACATCATCAGCCGCCGGCGACTAGCTTTTCTAACTCTGGTTTGCAAGATTCATAAAGGGTTTGGTGGCTAATTTACTTATGAAATTATAACTTTTTTTTTATTTTTTATATTTCATTTTCATAACTTCGCACCCACCAACTCCTCCCACCTTCTCTCCGCCTCTGTCCTATACAAATTCCCCCCCCCCCCCCCCCTCAAAGCTCGACTCTTTATCTCCCTTCTTACCTACCCACTTCTCCAATGGCTTCTCAGAGCTCAGCCGCCGTCATTTCCGCCGCTTCCGCCGTCGCTGCTAGAGGCGAATCACACCTAGATTCAAAGAAGCCAATCGGGTCAGCTCGGTTCCAACCCCTTCGTCTCTCCTTCTCGTCGTGAGTTTCGTTCGTCTCTGATAACGATGCATACCTACTCTATTTCAGATATCTAAATCACTGCTCAAAGTTTGGAACTTTGAATTCGGATTAGTGTTTTTTCTTAGATTCAATGTAGTTGATTTAGGTCTCGTGTGTCTGTGATGATTAGGTACTCTAAGTCAGGGAATATGTCATCTAGAATCTGTGCTGTGACCAAACCAAATGATGCAGAGACTCTGTCATCATCGTCGTCATCATCAGTAGATATGTCACTTAGCCCGCGAGTTCAATCCTTAAAGCCTTCCAAGACTATGGCTATCACCGATCTTGCAGCCACTCTTGTTCAATCTGGTGTTCCCATTATCAGACTAGCTGCAGGAGAACCTGATTTCGATACTCCTAAAGTCGTAGCTGAGGTTAGTACATTTCTCCAGTTGTTTGGAATGTTTTATGTTATGTCTATCTCTCTCTCTCTGGTTTGTTCTGAAATCTATTGTTTCATATAGGCTGGGATCAACGCGATTCGAGAAGGTTTCACCAGGTATTCGTTAAATGCAGGTATTACAGAACTCAGAGAAGCCATATGTCGCAAGTTAAAAGGTAAAAAGGAGAACACTTTTGCTTAGTAATTCCTTTATGCTTGAATGGACTCACGATCGTTTGTATTCGTTTCTTTCCAGAGGAGAATGGATTGTCTTATGCGCCGGATCAGATACTGGTTAGCAATGGAGCTAAACAGAGTATCTTCCAAGCAGTGCTTGCAGTTTGTTCTCCTGGTGATGAAGTAAATTAAAGCAACTCTTCTTTTTTTTAGCTTTTTTGTTTTCTTTGGATATGATTTTGTTTCTAACAGTGAATTTGTATGTGTTAGGTTATAATACCTGCACCGTACTGGGTGAGTTACACAGAACAGGCGAGACTGGCTGATGCAACACCTGTGATTATTCCTACCAAGATTTCTGATAATTTCTTATTGGATCCAAAGGATCTTGAGTCTAAATTAACGGAAAAATCTAGACTTCTTATTCTCTGTTCTCCTTCCAACCCTACTGGATCTGTTTACCCCAAGAGTTTGCTTGAAGAGATTGCACGGATCATTGCTAAGCATCCAAGGCTTATGGTATATAGCGTAAAAAGTTACTCAATCTTTTTCAATTTGTTTATCTTAAGCTGAAAAAAGGTCTGTTTCTTTTATTACTTTTGTAGGTGATTTCGGATGAGATCTATGAACACATTATTTATGCGCCAGCAAAGCACACAAGCTTTGCTTCTTTACCAGACATGTATGAAAGAACTATGACAATAAACGGTTTCTCAAAGGTAACAGTTTTGTCATTGAGTTGCTTCTGATGGTATTTAATCAAACTCTTTGCTGATCATATGATATGTAAAAGGCTTTCGCAATGACGGGATGGAGGCTTGGATATCTTGCTGGTCCTAAACATATAGTAGCAGCTTGCAGTAAATTACAAGGCCAGGTATCTCTATATATAAACATATTTCTCTCTAAATCTTTATCGGTAAAAAGCAGCAAACATGAGATGGCATCGGTTCTGGTTTTTGTTAAAAGGTTACTTCAGGAGCTAGTAGCATTTCTCAGAAAGCAGGTGTTGCTGCACTTGGGTTAGGCAAAGCTGGAGGAGAAACAGTTGCAGAGATGGTTAAAGCGTATAGAGAAAGACGAGATTTCTTGGTTAAAAGCTTAGGTGCTATCGAAGGTGTTAAGATCTCTGAACCTCAGGTACTTCTCCTTCTATATTCGAAGCTATTACTAGCTCATTTTATTCTTCTTCTTCCTGACTGTTGGCATTGTTTACTTGCAGGGAGCTTTTTATCTCTTTATTGACTTCAGTGCTTACTATGGATCAGAAGCTGAAGGTTTTGGTTTGATCAGTGATTCGTCGTCTCTTGCATTATACTTTCTTGATAAGTTTCAGGTAAAGTCTGTCACAAGAAGCACAAAAACAGCTCTTGAACTTGCCTTAAGAAAGATTGTGATTTAATTTGTTTTGTTTTAACATGCTCGTGTATTTGGCTCTCTGTTTGTTTTCAAAGGTTGCAATGGTTCCTGGTGATGCTTTTGGAGATGATAGTTGCATTCGAATATCGTATGCCACATCTCTCGACATTCTACGAGCGGCTGTTGAGAAGATCACGAAAGCCCTTAAGCCACTTCGTGCCACTATTTCCGTGTAAAGGTCCAGACACAAAACTGTGTGTTTTTCGATTGTTTATGCTGAAACGAGAACGGCCCTATTGTAAACTATATACACATTTTGTCTTCAACCCAATAAAAAAAAAAAAGTCTCTTTGTATACGGTGTGTTCTTTTCTTCAAGTTCATGTAACAATAAAACCATTCTCTTCATGTAAATCGTTTATAAGAATTTTAAGGTTGTTTCTTATTTCATGAAGTTTAATGGTGCTTTCAAGCATAACGTGCTTTTCCTTTATACGTCGTCGATTGGAAACAACAATTTCTACGCTGATTGCAACTTGTGTTCATCATAGTTACCGAATTCGAAGGCAAATGCTTAACATGAAAGGTTTCCAGACAACAAGGATTGAATATACTTTTTACAAATTAAAGTAGCTGCTAATGCTTATGGAGGGATAAATTACCGAATTGAGTAACCGAACCGACATTTTTGGTTTACGGTTCGGGTTCGGTGTCTTGACTGAACTAATCGGTAGAATTTAATTTTGCTTCGGTTATTCCAGAATTTTGGTTTGGCCCTGGTCCAACGTTCAGTTTCTTCATGTAGTACCAAATTAGACCGGTATTCACCGAATTTAGATCGGTCTTCACCAATACCCAAGCCAAACCAAACCGCACTCGAATTTAACCAGAAATCACTTAATTGGTTGTAGCTTATTAAAAAAATAAAATAACAAACCGGTTAATTTCGAACCAGATTTTACTTTGGCATCCTTCTATCTTTCAATCAATCGATAACCGAACTAACCGGTCCGAAAAGTGAAGTCCAAGAGACCTAAACTCATCGTATTCTTTGCTTTTAGATGATTGTTGGTGTTGGGTTTTGCACTAAAGGGGGGTGTCTCAGTCCAATAAGAAGTCCTCCATCTAGTATCGAAAAGACGAAGTCCATGCGTAAGTGTGTGGAGGAATTCTACATAATCGTGATTAAGTATTACATCTTCGAAAAATATAACTATAAATACATTTTCACGTTTATCAAAAATCGTCCACACCGGAGTCTTACATCGATAATGACCACATTCATTTTATCGTACATATTTTATCTTTGTAGTCCAAGACTTTTTTTTTTCAAAACTATATAAATTCGTAATCATTTTGTGAATTATTAGATAGTAAAAATGTGTATCCAGCAAAATCTTGAATATACTAATTCGCCCTAGAAACTTCTCAAAATTATTCACTCAGTAGAATATAATATATTTCATAAAGTAAACAGTGGAAAGCAAGTAAATAAGCAAACATAAAAACAAGAAGAAAACGACAAGAGGACAAAGCTATAGTTGTGTGTCTTGTGTGGTTTGAAATGGACACGGCTAGGCTAGTAAAAGAAACTGTTTGTTAACAAAAGTTCTAAAACGTACGTATGGTCTAGGATGGATATGTCGTCACTCGAACAACAACACAATGCTGATTTATTAACAAATAAGTATTTTCTCACTGCGCCATAAATTGAAATCCATGCAGATCTGTCGTGAAATATATGAAGTATATATCAACTAAGACATAAAAAATTAAAAACATTCAACTACCAAAATTAAAAATTGGTTTCGTCTCATTTCTAATCTTTAAGTAAAGTAATTAGACAAAAGTAAGTAAAGTAAACATTCAACTACCAAAAACATTCAATGACTCATGTTTACACAAAAGTAAGTCAAGTAATTAATAACCCCACTTTTATTGCTTTAACTACACAATCACGCTTTTGGATTGTGGTCACTGCTTCGGCTGCTGCCTTATGTTTTGTTATCTACAGTTTTACTCACAAGGTCCACAATTATTCACGACTCTCTGAAAATGACGTTTCTAACGTGATTTTAACCATCTCAGTAGTACATTATACACCATTTAAAACATACAAGATCATAGACGTACAATTGTAAAATTGATACTCTACCCTTTATTTATATATAATGGACAAATATAGCTACATGCAAGTAGAGAAATTAATGAACCAAATAAAACCCAAAACAATTTCGTTTCAATTCCCAATTTAACCAAAAATATCTATACAAAACCAAAAGAATGAGACTATCAAAACCACTTGAATCCGAATCGAATAAAAAAAACCGTGGATATTATTGTATTTATTTTGCGGATATCATTCCGTTTTCAGATTTTACCTTAACCGAACCAAAAAGCCATTTTGTAGTTTGGAACTGTTCTGTTTTTATGTAATACCCAAAACTGAACCAAATACCAAATTTAGGTCGGTTCGATTCAGTTTGGTTTTTCGGTTCTCTGATTAATGTGCCCACTGATTTCTTCATCCTTCTAAAAAAACACACTCACGCGCTCTCATCAGACGTGACAGCACATCTTCGCCACGTGTCCATCCAACAAGACCAAATTCCACACAACAGATCGCGTGGCGTCCACGCGTCTCTCGGCGACGAAAACGATGTCGCTTTTAAAACCCATCGTCCCCACAACAACAACCGCTTCTTCTTCCTCATCCCTGGGGAAGAGAAGGAAGGAGCATTCCAGTGTCTTCACGGGTTTAATAAAGATTCAAAAAAAAACAAAAAGAAACTTGTCTTCACGTTGGTCACGCCACGTGTATGGACCCAGCTTCCATCGTGTCTCTCACATTCTCGAATTCACCCACACTTGTGGCTTAGCTCTCCCCCTCAAGTCTCTTTGGGCTTTAGAGTGGGCTCGAACCATCGTAAAACACTGAGAAACCGCCACGTGTCCCTCCCTCCTCTTGCGTTCTTTGTCTATATATCATCGCTCTTTGCTCGTCGATTCGAGATCACACAACCAAAAACACAGAGCTTCAAAGAAAACAAAAATGTTCATCGAGAGTTTCAAAGTTGAGAGCCCGAACGTGAAGTACACAGAGAATGAGATTCACTCGGTGTACGATTACGAAACAACAGAGGTTGTTCATGAGAATCGTAACGGTACATACCAATGGGTCGTGAAACCAAAGACTGTCAAATACGATTTCAAAACTGACACTCGTGTCCCCAAATTAGGGTAATTATTCATAATCCTTTAAAAAGTTCGAATTTTTAACTTGTTTTCTTTGATTTATTCACTAGATTTCATCTGGGTTGGTGTTAAAATTTACGAAATCTCATTCCCATTTTTCGATTTTATGATCTTTGGTGGTGGATAGGGTTATGCTTGTTGGTTGGGGTGGTAACAATGGATCAACACTAACCGCTGGTGTCATTGCTAACAAAGAGTGAGTTTTTAAAATGGAATCTTTGATTTCGATTTTGGCTTTTTTGATTAAACTTGGCAAACTTTGTTATTGTAGAGGAATCTCGTGGGCGACTAAAGACAAAGTGCAACAAGCTAATTACTTTGGTTCACTCACTCGAGCTTCTTCGATTCGTGTTGGTTCTTACAATGGTGAAGAGATCTATGCTCCTTTCAAGAGTCTTCTTCCAATGGTGAATCCAGATGACGTTGTGTTTGGTGGTTGGGACATTAGTGACATGAATTTAGCAGATGCCATGGCTAGAGCCAGAGTTCTTGACATTGATCTGCAGAAACAACTTAGACCTTACATGGAGAACATGATTCCACTCCCTGGAATCTATGACCCTGATTTCATTGCTGCGAATCAAGGGTCACGTGCCAACAGCGTGATCAAAGGTACTAAGAAGGAGCAAGTCGATCACATCATCAAGGACATGAGGTAATAATATTATATATAACCTTACACATGTACAGAGAGTTGTTAATTAGTTTAGTGTGTTGATGTGTTTGGTGTTTGGTTTGATGGAATCTTTTAAAGGGAGTTTAAGGAGAAGAACAAAGTGGATAAGTTGGTTGTGTTATGGACAGCCAACACAGAGCGTTACAGCAATGTGATTGTAGGGCTTAACGATACAATGGAGAATTTAATGGCTTCTGTTGAAAAGAACGAGTCTGAGATCTCGCCTTCTACTTTGTATGCCATTGCTTGTGTTCTTGAAGGCATTCCTTTCATCAATGGGAGTCCTCAGAATACTTTTGTCCCTGGTCTTATCGAATTGGCTATATCGAGGAATTGTTTAATCGGTGGAGATGATTTCAAGAGTGGTCAGACTAAAATGAAATCTGTTTTGGTTGATTTCCTTGTTGGAGCTGGTATCAAGGTAAAGAAATAAACATTGTTTTTTTTAAAGTAATCTAATTTGGTTCTTTCTTTTTAGTAAAAAAAAGTTGATTTATCACTAAGATTGGTTTTTTTCTTTGGCAGCCTACTTCAATTGTGAGCTATAATCATTTGGGAAACAACGATGGTATGAACCTCTCAGCGCCTCAGACTTTCCGCTCTAAGGAGATTTCCAAGAGCAATGTCGTGGACGACATGGTGGCTAGTAATGGCATTCTCTTTGAGCCCGGTGAACACCCTGACCATGTCGTTGTCATCAAGGTTTGATTTTGAATCAGAGGCCAGAGTCATCAATTGCTCCTTTCTTTTGTACTCATTTTAAAAGTCTTAAATCTTGCTATTGTTCTGAATGTTTTGCAGTATGTACCGTATGTTGCGGATAGTAAAAGAGCAATGGATGAGTACACGTCCGAGATATTCATGGGAGGGAAGAACACAATTGTGATGCATAACACTTGTGAGGACTCTCTCTTGGCTGCTCCAATTATCTTGGATCTTGTTCTTCTAGCTGAACTCAGCACCAGGATCCAATTCAAAGCCGAAGGAGAGGTTTGTATTCAGTGAGTTAGTACATGAGAAACCTGGGATTTGCTTTAAACCAAATTTTTTGATGTATAAATCTTTTTATATTTCAGGGAAAGTTCCACTCTTTCCACCCAGTAGCTACCATACTCAGTTACCTCACAAAGGCACCTCTTGTACCACCTGGAACGCCGGTGGTGAATGCTCTGTCAAAGCAGCGGGCAATGCTGGAGAACATTCTTAGGGCCTGCGTTGGGCTTGCTCCAGAAAACAACATGATCATGGAGTACAAGTGAAGGATGAAGATGAGGGACTTAAGACCTTAGGAGATGAAGATGAGGAAGAGGGACTTAAGACCTTAGGAGATGAAGACTTATATGCTCCATTGTTTCGTCTATATATATAATTGTTTTGTAAGTATATTATATGAATGTGTGCGAGAGAGATAATATGGGGAAGCGTTAGCGTTAAATTGTGTGATATGGATCTTAGTCGGTTTATTTGGTGAGAAGATTAGCTAAGCCTCTGGATCAAATGTGTAAAAGAACGAAAAGTAACTATGCTTTTGTGTCTCCTTGTAATATATCCAAATTTTATGATCTATTGTATGAATATGGTTTTCAAAATCACAATTTCTGTATTTATCTCTCATGAATCGTCTTACAAACAGAAGACAGCAATAAAGACACAAAAGACATAAGAAGCTCATATAAATGTCCAAATCATAAAGCTTGGTCTTGTCAACTATTTCGAAAAAAAGAAGAAGCACTAAAAGATCAGCATGTGGCAAGTGAGATCATTCATGGGTGAGATCAAGAACTACCAGCAGAAACCATCATGAACTCGCCTTCGCAAACCAAAGCGCCACCCACATACGCTTTACCTTCCATCTTAGCAAGCCCGAACCGTTTCTGGAACTTGAGAAGAGTCATCCTCATAACAAGTGTGTCTCCTGCGATCACTGGTTTGCGGAATCTCACTTTATCAATACCGGCAAAGAAGAAGTTATCTCGAGAGCCTCCTACTTCAGGCTGCAGCATTACTATACCTCCCACTTGCGCCATTGCCTGCAACACACAAACTCAACTTTTTCAATTAAGTTACACTCCAAGTCTTTTCTACGACATTTATACTAACTCGACTGTGGAAACGATCTTTCATCTAGCATATCATGGCCTATCTATTCCGATTCTACATTTGAAACCTATATCAAATATCCAAATCACAACCTCTTTCAAGCTTTAAAAGTTGCATCTCTCAGTTCCTCCATTGCTCAAAGTAAAAGTTAAATTTTGCAGATATTTTCACACAGATGATCTTAAAGTCCCTCAACAATAATATACTCATCACTATTAGCCACAGAAGGACCACTCAACTCAATCACCAACTAGATGAAGATCTTTACACTAATTTATCAGAATCCAAGACCAACATCAAACTAGCAGATCATCTATTTCTCGTCATTGTAAAAACCCATCTTCCACTAAATCTATTTGAGCTTCTAGAAGACAAAAGTTTGCAACTTTTAAACAAAGTAAACGACTTTTCTTTATTGAAAATTACCTCAATCATGAGAACACCAGGCATGATGGGTCGCTCAGGGAAATGTCCAGGGAAAAAATTGTCATTGATTGTGACATTCTTAATAGCTACAGCAGAAACACCTGGTGTATACTCTATCACCCTATCTACCAGCAGAAACGGGAACCTAATATAAAACCCAACAAAAGGATCAAAATTTTCAAACAATGGGGTTCAAACAAAACACATCAAATCCTCGAAAGCTGTTGTCTTTTTTTAAGTTTTACCTGTGAGGCAATATCTCTCTGATTTGGTTAATGTCCATAACCGTTGGGAATGCTGGGTACTCTGAAGAATTTAAGAGAAACACAGATTGAGATTCGAAAGAATGTCAGAAACATCAGGTAATTGAGAAAAGAATCTTACTGAGTTCGATTGGTGTATCTTTTTCGGATGTGGTGTTATCGCCATTAGTAGAACAACGAAGGGAGAGGGGACTGGATCGTTTGCTGGGTAGGAGAGAAACAGAGTGAGATCTGGAGGAGGAGAGATGCAGGGGCTGACGATGGTGGTGATGATGACTCAATGAGTCAGAGCCTAGGAACAGTACCGAGTTGGAAGTAGTAGCCATTGTTATCAAGTAACAGTGAAGGGAGTTTGAGAAAATGTGAGATGTTTCTGTACTGTGTTAAGAAGCCTGAAGGTGAAGGAGCGGAGAGTCGAAAGGTTTGTGTTAGTTAAGTAGAGATAGTTTGATGAACAATAAGTGAAAATGGAGACTTTAGAACAAATGGCCTATTAGCTCAGTTGGTTAGAGCGTCGTGCTAATAACGCGAAGGTCACAGGTTCGATCCCTGTATAGGCCACTTTTTTAGTTTAACATTACAAACTTGAGCATTATTATCATTGGTATTATTTTGTTGGTTCACAAAGAATCAATAGTGTAACATAAAACTGGACCACATAATAAAATATCTTAATTTGTATACGTTATTTATTTGTCACACCAACATTCACATGGATGATATATAATACAGTATTAGTGGTACCATAACTCATTCTTATTTTCCTCTATCCCGTACGCCTTGAATGTATTTTTGTCCAAAGAACATAACAATAACATAATAAGAAGCCACATTCCAAGAGTTCTTGTGATCTGGTACTAGAATCTCACATATTATATATTATGAAACTTTTTTTATCAATCGATTCGTTTGATGGTTAAAATGGTTCAAAGGCAAAATGGCCTTTCAATGGATCATAGAATCAACATTTTTGACAATTCGTTTGTTTTGTTTTTCTGGCTCTTACAATTTTTTTTTGTAAAATATGTTATATTTGGGGTTTAAATTTTCGAAATTATTAAATAAAAGTTTTAAAAGAAAAAACAGTGAATGTGAAAAGCACGTAGCTATAACAATAACTCCCCAACCAACCATGTGTGATAACTTCACCATTTTATCTTCAACGTTATCATAAGAAAAAAAAACTTTTTTTGAAAGTAACAATCTAAATTTAAGGATTAGATTTTTAAAAAATCGAATTTCCAAACAAACCTAATCTATCAGATTGTTGTAGATTGTTGAAGTTGTAATTTACATTGATGGTTAGCTTCCCTTCGCGAATTATCTCTGGCTTCTCTTACTTCCTCGCAGGAAGAGACCAACTAATCTATCAAACAAAAAAATTGGTTCAATTCAATACTGACTCATTGGAGAACGAATAATTTAAATGTTTTTAATCCATTTTTTTTTTCCATTTCCAATACCGAGTCATAAATTACGTCTTAAAACTTGAAAAACATGTCTAAATACAATCCATTAAGAACTTATTATTATATTTCTGTGAAGACGACTAGATCCAAATCACATATAACCATGGCATTTTCCTATTGGCTTAATTTCGTCCATGGAAATTAAAGGAAAATACAATATGAAATATTGCAGCTGACGATTACTTATTTTTTACTAAAAAAAAAACTAATTTGACATTTGTGAGAATAATTTGTATAAAAATATTTTGAGACGAATTCAATGGACACAGCAGCAGCTTTAAAAGGCCGAGAGCTTCAGAACAAGCAAAGCCACGAGCGCCCCCAAAAAAAGTTAGTTCACATTATAAGTTTTTGAGTTTTTCTTAATTCTACCCTAAAGTTTCGTTTTGATCAATTTCACCCCCTTCTTTGTTCATCCTCTGTCTTTGTCTTTCAAAAGTGTTTCTTGATTTCATCAATGGCGGCCATAGACATGTTCTCAAGCAACAAAGATCTCTATTTCAGACCTCTCATAGAAACTGCTCCAATTTCTTTCCATGAATCCAACGCAAGCTCTGGTTTTAACCAACCTAAGCCTCTCGGTTTAAACCAGCTCACACAATACCAAATTCACCAGATTCAGAACCAACTTAACCATAGACACAGCACAATCTCAAACCGAATCCGAACGAAGAGCTTCTCACCTTCTTCCAAAACCAAGAATCTCTACAGAGGCGTAAGGCAAAGGCACTGGGGAAAATGGGTCGCTGAGATCCGTTTACCCAAGAACCGAACCCGTCTCTGGCTAGGAACGTTCGAAACCGCCGAAAAAGCCGCCTTGGCTTACGACCGAGCCGCTTTTCAGCTCCGTGGAGATATCTCGAAGCTTAACTTCCCGAACCTCAGACACGAAGACGTTAATCCTCTCCCTTCCTCTGTCGATGCCAAGCTCCAAGCTATTTGCAAGAGTTTGAGAAAAACAGAGGATCAAACAGAGGAGACTTGCTGTGTTTCAGATAAAACAGAGTTTTTCCTACCAAAAACAGAGTTTGTCCTGCCAAAAACAGAGTATTTCGACACAAAGGAGTTCTCCGATGTGTCACCAAGAACCGATGAGAACTCGAATTCGAATATGGCATTCCTGGATTTCTGGGACTCGGAGTTTGAAAAGACAGGGAGCTTCGGGCTGGTGAAGTTTCCTTCGGTGGAGATTGATTGGGATGCAATTAGCAAACTGTCTGATTCTTAAAGTCTGTTATTTTTCTTCTGCAACTAAATTTTTTAACAAGTAGCAGAGGATTTGGTAACACATTAGTGAACCGAAATTAGGAATTTAGCATGCTGATTGCTGCATGCATAAGAAATAAGATTAACATTCAAACAGTTTTAGTGTTCTCCCCACTTAAACATGTTTCAAGCATCTCGAACCCATCTCTATTTTTTTCTCTATAATATAGAAAACCATTTTGAAGATGGTCTAAGTGAAGAAATCTAGTTTGTTCAATATTAATCTTTGGACACGCGAATTAAAGATCTTCTCGTAATCATCGGATAATGTAATGTTGCATTAAATAAAAGATCAAGAAACTCTAAATTGGTAAGTTGCGGAGGCCGCCAAGAACTTGGTCGTTGTGCCTTATAGCCTCTAGGGTTTTGGTAGATTCACGAATCTTTCATTTGTCCCTCCTCCCTTTATAAAAAAAATCATTTTTAGGCCTACATTTCTAATAAATACCCTTACTTCTTAATGTTATTTACGTAAATATACCACTGAAATATTATTTGTTTTTTTTATTAATTTAAAAAAATGAAAGATTTAATCAACTATTAAATCCAAAAATATATTTAATTATCATTTTAATAAACTATTTACTTATTATAAGTAAATTACATTTCACAACCAAAAAAAAATTATTCATTTATTTATCACTTTTATCATTTTTCTCATTGCATTTTTAAACTTAGGATTAGTTTAAATTAAACGTATTAGTTTAAAAATATTGATTTATCTATTTAATGGTATAGTGATATTGATAATAATATGAAACATAAAATATATGAATTTGATTTTTAGAAACACAAAAAGACTTCAAAACTTTCTACACCACTTTAAAATTCTTTTCCAAGTTCAAATATTTCACGGATGAGATGTATTTTACAGAAAATAAATGCAAATTTGAATAAACTAAAAAAAACTTTACTTCCATATTTTATACGTAGCGGCATAATGCCGATTGGTACGTAGCGGCATAGTAAGGGACAAACACTCAAAGAGTCAGTAGTCAGTCTTTTAAAGAAGATATACCTTTGGGCCGTTGCGGTCAGCTAGTGCCTAAATTAAATCCAAGGTTTGTTGAAATATATAAACCAGGCCCAAAGGATAAGTAATTGCTAAAGGCGATTAAATACTGTTGTTAACCATATTTCCAGGACCATGTTTTGCTGAAGTAAGTGTAACTTCTTCATTAAAGTTAATTCGAACATAAGAAAAAAAAAAAAAAAAAAGAGGTTCGTAGTAATATTGTTGCCCAAAGTATGATGTTTTTGCAGAAATTTTCCACTTCATAAAATCCAATCTGAAACAACTTGTTTTGTAAAGATGCATCATCGTTACATTTTAGCCAATCCATCGGTGGTCTTTCCCCAGCCAATTAATAGTTTAATACTACTTAGGAAAACTTTTCAGAATTTGTTTTTCTTTTTAATTCATCAAGCATTATATATATTTGTGTGTAACTGGTATGGTGGATATATTTGAGAGATGTATTGATTTATTTTTTAACGACAAAATGATGATTACTTTTAATAGTATATATACTATTAAAATTCATATACAGTATATATTAAATTCATCAAAGTATGTTTTCTTAAATCCAACAAATTGATAGGACATTTCAACCACTACAAAAACACTGTATCACCCTATCTGGTTTTTAATCTTTGAGTTTTCTAATATGATATTCTCTTGGAAATATCCATAACAAAAATTAGCAGACATTATATTTAATCTGCTTTTTGATTAGCTCACGTAAAACACTGGCTTTTCACAAAAGGATAACTTAAATAAGACTCTCCATTTTGCACAAAAAAATAAAAGTTAAAATAAGACTCCATATAATTTTAACTAGTGTTTTTATGGATTTTTGTTTTATTTATTTGATGGTTTCAATTCATATAAAAATCATCATATATAGTTAGTTGGTTTGATTATTTATATTCTGCAATGTATTTTCTTATTGGTTAAATTAGTTTTAGTTGATGATATTTTTGTGTAGAAACGGTAAACTAAATAAAGTTATTATTCTCTATGTAAAAAATCTTACTAATTCTTTAAACATTACTTAACATAAAACCAGAATAAATATGAATTATTATTATTATTATTATTATTATTATTATTATTATTATTCTTATTATTATTATTATTATTATTATTATTATTACTATTATTATTATTATTATTATTATTATGAATTATTACTACTTTACAATTATCACTGTAAAATATTTAGATGTCTATTTTAGAAATTCATAAATCGCCTCAAGTAATTGATAGAAAAAACATAACTCCAACATTAAGCTTACTAGGATTCATGCATCCTACACATTAATCACAAAATATATCTCCATCACCAACTATTTCCGTTGGAACCGTTGAAATCCTTTGATCTACAAAATGCATGATTACTTCAATGGTTTTGTCTTTGTCATTTACATATTTATTTTACATCCTCTTGGCGATTTCTATATTATACATTTCCAACGAGGTGAAGAGATTCTCAAATCTTGTGGTTCCTGATCAATATATGTACTCTAGACTAGAGAGATAGTATATATTATATATTACATAGTCGTTTATATGATCTAATTTTATATCTTTAAAGACCAATCAATAAATAATAGTGGTTGGCGAAAATAAATAAATTAATAGAGTGGTGTCTTCTATACTAATTTCGATCGTTTACATGCTTTGGGTTCTTAATTACCAAATATATAGGATATGGAAGATTTATGTGTAAAACAACATAAAATTGCATTTTAAACTAAACTAGAATGCTAAAAAAGGAAAAACTGAAGAAAAAAACACATTTTTTTTTTCTTTTTTGCATAACCTTATTATATGTTTATTTTGCAAACAAACCTATATAATTAATACGCATATGTTCTTGATTTATGATGCTAAGATGTCCTTTGGGAAATCAACACTAAAATCTATCGTTTGCTGTGTTTTTGTTTGGTAGATTAGTGATTATATCCATTGAAAATTTGAGGTACATTTGAAAGATTAGCGACTTTTGGAGTAAGTGAAGAGTTACCTAAGACATTCTCCTTTTAAGACACTCATTGATAATGCCATTATTGTATGGAGACACTGGCTTCTTTTGTTGGTTAAACCGGTTTTTTTTTAATGGCAAAAATGGCCCAATTGATGAGACAAACACTTTAAAACTTTTATAATTTTATTGTTACAAATTAAAGTCTGTATTATATGAATATATGTTACGATTAGATGAAAAGTATTTCAAATTCTTCTTCGTCTCAAGAAAAAGAGAATCAACAAAAATGATACACACACATTTTGACTAGAATCGAGAAAAAAAAAATTGCAACCAATGGACCAACCTCTGAGGAATGTTATGTGGTGTTGTACCAAACCAAAGACTAAACTAGCCTTAGTATTAGTTATAGTTTTCCCGCTGCATTGCCTCATGCTTTGAGGCACATGTGTCACCCGAAGCTCTTTCACCTTAAACTCGATTGAGAGTTTCTTCCACATTTGGTGATTCTTACTTTAAGAATATATTTTTATATGAAAAATGCAAAAATTGTACCTTAAATTTTATTGACAACATGCATTATGTATATATGAAGTTGAATAGTTACCCAATTCTATGTGAATAATTATGTGTATATGACTTTGATTATGAATGGTGACACAATGATAATACTAGCTAGCACAAGCACAAAACTTCACAAGTCACTAGATTATAAACTTATGCTATATATATCTAGTCATATACAAAAATATAAATCTAGTCATATAAGAAAACAAAACCTATGAAAATGTATTACTATTTGATAACATCATTATTTTACCTATTTTAGCTATAGTTTTAGTATGCATTTAGGAAGAGTTTGATATGATTTCAATGCTTTAATGTCTATTATCAAGTATTTTAGGTTTCAAGAAGGTTTTACAGGTTTTATAGCAAAAAGGACTAAAAGACAAGGAAAATACGTTTTAGGAAATATTCAGAGCTTTACAGTACGGGACACTTTTGAAGACCTTCCACAATCCAAAATATATCATGCTTGGTGTCTATGGAAAGCTGGAAGAGTCATATTTCTCCTCAAAGTGGAATCAAGTCAATCCATTCATTCATCCGGAAGTTATTTCCGATTTACCGTGACATGTTATAAACCGACGTGAAGAGAAGCAACCTGCCGATGGGCTTTTATTCAAGGCTTGACCAGCGACCATCGCCACGGCCCAGTCCAAGCCTCCTCCACGGTCCAGAAACCTCTCACGCCGTCCCTTGTCCTGCACTTATGAAGAGAAGACGTTTCTACCCTTACAAAACCCTAACCCTAAACAAAACCCTATAAATACTCTTAAGACCTAGGGTTTTGGGGTGTGCTTCCTTTGTGCCTCTAAGCTCTTCATCCACGCCACCAGCAGCCGACCTAGAGACGACCAGAGACTCCTCTACCGCCGTCGAAGCTCATCCTCTCTCACCTCCTCTTAAAAGCCATCGCCGAAGACACCAAATCTCTACTCTTCCTTATTTCTTTTATACTTACATTGCTTTTGGGATCAAGTTACTTTTGTGACACATAGAGAAGTTTCCTTTGAACCCCTTTTGTTATTTGATTCGTTTTTGATGCTATTCTTAATAATATCAATGTCGTTTCTTTGCATCATGAGCGAGTAGTTTACTTTGTTGGGTTTTATGGGGTGATTCAAGGGGAATTCATCGTTCGCTTCAATAAGTTTGTTAGATCTTATTTTCGGTTTTATTATAGAGTTCTTTTGGGACATCTTTATCTTAATGTTTATGCTTGGATTGATCACCAAGTACTGATCTAGAGAACGGGAGCGCTAACCGCGTTATCCTACTTCTTCGAACTAGTGTTATACCTAAACCTTGCTTGTAACATGCGTAAGTTGAGTTACGAATTTTGGTGAATGTATCGAACTTGTTTAACTAGCTGGTTGACATGCGTTGTTGCCTGCGAAAGTTGAGTAACAGAGTGTGAAGACTTTAGACTTTCATTCTATGAGAATAGCTTGTTAGTTCATTAGTGTTTCGTAGTTGAGAACCTAGACCGAAAATTAGTATTTACTTGTTAGATCTTACACTTAATATTGCTTAGAACCATGAAAACCTTGAGATGACTCCCAGAACGTCTAACGCCTTAGTTTTATAGTTTTAAACCGTTTTTATTTATTTGCAATAGTTATTAGAAAAACCAAATCCCCAATCTCCTATTTAGTCTTAGCCATAGTTTCTTCTCTTTTAATTCAATTTGTGTTTGCTATTACTCTCTGTGGGATCGATCCTAAAATACTACACTGATTAACTGTGCACTTTCAGTCGTTGTGTAGTCTTTTCAGCTAAAAGATTTGAAATAAAATTCTATACACATCACTATTGTTTAAATTTAGGTTCAGCATACAATTATTAAAACCTTATAAAAAATACTCCTAAGGTAATAATATACTAGTAGTATCTTTTAGTTTTGGTTTTTGAGCACCTTAATTGCAAAAAAAACCTTTAGCAACTTGATCGAATGTGAGATATATTGAGAATAACTTTATTCTTGCTTTCAATTCCAATTAATATTCCAAAAATGAAAGCCAGCCAGCTTTCTATTTCTCCTTTCTTCCTTTTAGTTTCTTTATCGTTAATAGGCCGAAAATGATTGAACGGGAGTTTATTAACTTTGTCTGATATGTTTTTCATTTTTTGCTTTTAGTTTAAATATAAAAAAAACATGATATGATTTTTTAATTCTTGAAACTCTTTCTTATACATTGTAAAGCTTAGCAACACTAAATGTAGGATGGTTAGGTTATATTCAAAAAAAAAAATTCTATTTTTAAATCTATTAAAATAATACAGAAATTATTATTGTGTTTGCACTATATCTAGTCCCATATTTGGTGTGAACTGTGAAGGGAATTGTTCTTTCTTGTAACATTTCTTGTTTTGGCGACAAAGATTCCCACCATATGAAGGAGCTTGGTGTCTCATCAAGTGTCTCGCAAAAAGTTATTTTAAATATCTCAATACAGAAATAGTATACAATTTTGAAAATCAGAAATTTTGCACTCTACAATTATAATAAACTAGAAAATGATTCGCAATGTTAATAATATTTTTGACAAACAATATTATTAAAAATATATTTTTTTAGTTTCTGAATTATGAATTTTGGTTTATGGTTTCTATTTTTTGTGATTAATTTTTTTTAGAAATTGAAAAAGAAAAAGAAAAGTCAAGTCACCTAAAAAGGTGAAAAAGTAATGAAACATAGAGTTTAGATTTTCTCTGAAAATTGACAAAAAAACTATAAAAATCAAGATTCTCTATGTTTAAGGAAAATCACATTTCTCATAATCTTAATAAGTTATAAAGTAGCTTTTTGGAAAAACTAAAACAAAAAACAATTTTGAAATCTACACTCATTCAAGGTCTTAAAATGCTATAAAAAACTTCTGAAAAATCATCAGTTATATTGTATCTCACTTGCAAAATAAAAGCTGTTACAATATAGACTTTGATGTTTTAAAAAAACAAAAAATCTACTGTATTTAAGTATTTAAATAAAAAGTATTAAATATGTTATTGCCACGCGTTGAATTATAAAATATCTTATAAATAAAAGTTTGCATGTTGTTAGAAGAAAAAAAACTAACATTTTAAAAATTTACTTCACAGATTCAAGAATATTATAAATTTTGAAGATTTTGAGGCTTTAGACTTTAACAAAAAAAACAAAAAAAATCTTTGTTTTAGTGACATTCAATCCGTAATAGTAGAATATATAACTACACCAAGCAATGATCGAAAGGCAGAACCTATCGTGACCGTTGTAGACTTGTAGTATTTCACGTGGCATGATAATTGTTTCTTTTTTCAGTCCTCATCATATGCTGCTGAGTTTAGAGATAGATTTCCATTAGCAGTCTCCAGTCCTCTGTAATGAAGTTCATGTTCTCAAGGAACAACAGATCCACAATTAATATTTTTGTAACGTCTGCGAACTGAATTTCTGGTTTAAGCATCGATCGATGCCAAGGATGAGCATCGATTGATGCAACTATGCAGTTTATGTTTGGGTTAACTTCAATTTTTCGGTTTGATGCGGTTTGATGGGAAAAAACTTAGGGCTCACTTATAAAAGGGGAGTTTGACGCCTTAGTGTTGGATGATTAGCCGTTTTGTCGTTCTAAACTCTAGAAAAGAAAAGTTTTATCTCTGAAGTTCCTGTGAGCGTTCTTGAGGATTTCTAAGCCGTTTCTGGAGAGATTTGTTCCTGGAGTGGATATCAGTGGCTAAGGACGTGGTGGGAAGCTTGCTGTGGGTGTTGTTTCGTCGTTTTTGATGCAGAATCTTCTTGTTAAGAGGTGAGTGTGTACACATGGCTGATCTAAGCAATTAGATGTGTGTTTTGTGTGATTTTGGGTGTTGATTTCTTGTGTTCTTGTTTGTGAGTGTTTGGCGTGGTGTTCGTGGTCTTTGGAGGATGGTTTTGGCATCACAGAGCCGAGAGGAGTCAGAGGAGATCGTGTTCGGTGGTGCTTCGCACGGCTGCATCGATCGATGTAAGGTGTGCATCGGTCGACGAAGCTAGGGGTTTGATGGAGACGCGAGGTTGCATCGGTCGATGAAAGGAGTGTGTCGGTCGACGCAAGGAGTCAAGGGTGCAGTGACGATGCATGTGTTCAGAGTTGTCTGTTTTGCTTGCTTTTGTATATTGTTTGTGTTTGTCTTTTCGCTTGTGTGTATAGTCCAATAGCTGGAAGGATCGTCTCACTGAGTATTTGTGATAATAGTCACGTATCTCAATTGTAGTTTGTGGTGTTTGATAAAAGCAAAGTGTGATCGTGAAATCAAGACAATGAAGAGGAATATGTTCTAGAGGCTCGTTGACGTGTTGTCTCGCTTTCTATTAGGTTGTTAGAGTTGGGTCTTTAGAATGTTGCCTAGGATAGCTGACTCCTTGGTTTATGTTATTTTTTTGGAATTAGTGGATTTGTGTTTGATATTGATATTGGCTATTTAAGTATTTGTTGGATAATTGATGGTTTAATTATTAGTTATTTATGCCGTTTGATTTGAATGTTGTTAGGTTGCTAGTGAACATGAAATCACTAATTAGTTATTATGTTAAAATGAAAAATAAAAAGTCGAATCGTTTCAATTTTGTTCTTGATTTAGCAAATAAAAAATTAAGTTTTGGTTTAAATTTGGTAATTATTTTTATCAAAAACTGAACTATCCTTTTATTTAATGGTTGGTGGTGGTTCCTTAGAAAAATATTGATTCTGTATCATCTAAAGACGATGAGACGACGAGTAATAGTAATATGAATAAATATGAAAGGATTCTTTAACAAAAATGAAAACAAAAACAAAAAAAAAGTAACATGATATGTATGATTAGGTTATATGTCTCATGCACGACATTTTCCCACATGTTTTATTACTTGTAAGCATTTTATTTCTCTATTGTTATATCATTGGCTAACTAATTTTGTAAATTGTTTTTTTTTCTTTTGTTGTTATTTAATGGTTTATAAGATTTGAATTTTATGTTTTGTTATCAATGGACGAAATGGATAGTACTAACTCTGTGTCTGTGTAGACATCGGTCACGTGGCGGGTGGAGACAATTTTGATTCGTTGCACGTTAAGTGTCGGTCCAAAACATGGCTTATGTAAACCTAAAATATCATGTACCATATCATCTTTATACGTAAAAGTGAAATGGTAACTTATTTATCTTACTTCAGAGATCCCATGTAAGTATAGAGGTCTACGAAAAAGCGACGGCACAAAGGTTACAAAACAAATTCGTCGTCAAACAAAATATTGCCACCCTTTGGTCACGAATATGATAGTTTTATTGATATCTTGATATAGGGTATCACCGTGTCTATGTATTGGTTGAGTGTAGTAATTAAGAACTTTAGAAGTTTAAGATCTCTGGCTGGCCTACTCACAGTTCTCTTGTATTATTGGAATACAGATTTGATGTGCATGCTGCATGCAACCAACTCTGAAATATCGTTTGAGATATCATTCAAGAAACCTTACTAATATTTTTTTTTAATTAAAACCTATTTTCTTATTATATAAGATTGGAGATTAAGTTGTAAATGTTTGCATCAGAACAAAAGGCATACCAATACAAATGTGAACATACGAGATTCCTCTATTTAATATCTCCTATTTTATTATACAACATGTAACATATATAATTTCCAAAATAAAGTTTGTGAAAAAACAGTATATCTGATTTCGCTGCGAAACGAAAGAAGTGTGACTTGCACCACCAAAATCTTTACAATATTTCTTGTGAATAACTGATAGAGTAAAGGAAAATTAGGAAAAATAAATAAATAAACATTACTAGCCAGATGTAATTAAAATATCTCTCAAGAGTATCAGGAGGATCTCATCACGAACTCAAGACTAAGATCTCAATTAATCAACTTTATTTTTTCGTTAGATCTCCAATGAGAGAAGAGAACACAAACTATTACGGGAATTTGCTAATTAATGTTTTGTTATTGGGACTTGCTAATGTGCCAGACGTTGACTGGACACTAGATAGTTGTTAACTACTTTAGCCATGTGGCGCTTACTAAACTGTAACAGCAGTGAAACCTAATAAGAACAAAAACGTGTTCGATTTTAATTTGGCGATCTCGTTGTATTAATATAAAAAAAAATTGCATGTTATAAGGTGACAATATATTATATATCGGATAAAACAAAGGTTGATCCGTGTATATATACCAAGTCTTGACATATTGTATTATGTAAACAAAATGAAAATATTATTAACGCGTAAAAATGGTTTGTACCATCTCATGTCATGTGTTGCATATCTGCAAATGGTTCAGTCCATTAATTAATCCGTCGTAGACGACATATCATTGGCTGTTAAAATTTTCTCGCTGGCAGTAAAGTTCGACTTCACTTTCTTACAAGAGGTTAGAATACGGACCAGTGGACCAAACAAGAAAACAAATAAACAAAAAAGTTATTTGATTAATTTCCAAAAAAAATATCTATATATATTCTTTTGTCAGCATGATCAAATTGGAGGGGACCACGTGGCACTTGACAGGAACGCTCCAACGCCAAATAACCAAAAGATATCCAAAGCATAGCCAACAAGGAAGTCACCTATGTGACTCACAAACTACACGTGGACAGTATACTGGAACTCGCACTCAATGGTTTCGACTCGGACACATACAATATGTCATTTTCCTTTGTTTTTTAAACTTTCTTTTATTTTTATTTTTCAAATTTTCTTGCAACTATAAAATGGGTCCATACCCCTTAGCTAACAACAACCACATTCAGTCTCATTTCCATAAAAAATTATAACTTCATTTCAAGTTTTGATTCATATCCTAAAATGGGTATTTTTTTTTTTGTTTCGTGCAATGGTCACTAACAAATTGATATGTCTACATTTGATATAAAAACATTCAAGAATATATATACATGTTACTGATCTGTTATTCTTTCTGTTTTAATCTTATCTTCTCAGTTAGATTCGTTGAAGAGAATATTACTACAATGTTGGAGACAAGGATCATCTCAAACTCGGAGGTCTTATATGTCGGAGGAGACGAGGGAGATACGTCACCGGGGACGAAAGTTCTTCAAAATTTTCAGATCAACGAGGAAGGAGGAGGAGGACTGATAAGATCATGGGTTGATTCTATGAGAGCTTGTTCTCCTACTCGTCCCAAATCCTTAGATAGCCAATCTTGTTGGATTGTAATGTCTTCTTACTTCCTCTGTTCTTTTTTTTTCTCTTTTTCTTTGTCTTCTTATCTTTATTATATTATATTAAACGAGAGAATTACAAATTTGCAGAAGGAACATCCATCAGCTTTGAAGATGTTCGAAGAAATACTTCATGAATCTGAAGGGAAGCAAATCGTTATGTTTCTTGATTATGATGGTACTCTCTCTCCCATTGTTGATGATCCCGATCGAGCTTTCATGTCCAAGAAGGTAGTTTGTGATTATTTTTTTTTAATATTTTACCATTTCGTGAGAGTTAATTTATTTTTTTTTTGGACAAAATCATGAGAGTTAATTAAGCAAACGATTATGATACATTTTTTTGTTTCAAAATACACTAAATTAGTAAATTGGGTGCAATACTTCTCTTTTTTTTTTGGTCCAAGTGCAATACTTCTCTCTACACGACATATTACTATATTATATACATATATATATATAATTATAAGGTGTCATATTAATAGAAAAATAATATCACCAACCTTTGTTTTTAAAAAAGAAATAAAAATATCTATAATCATTAACCTATGCTCATGGTCATTTAGTGCAATTAGCCTTAATTTAATAATCTTTGTGATTGAATTATCTTTTCCAGATGCGAAATACTGTGCGGAAACTTGCAGACTGTTTTCCAACAGCCATAGTTAGTGGGAGATGCAGAGAGAAGGTACCATACATTTTAAATTTCACTTTAATTATTTAATAAAAATACACTTTTATTGATTTTTATTTGATTATGTTTAATTCAGGTTTCTAGTTTTGTGAAATTAACTGAGTTATACTATGCTGGAAGTCATGGCATGGACATCAAAGGACCAGAGCAAGGATCTAAGCACAAGAAGGTATGAATACATAAATATACGTTTGTTCAAAAAAAAAAACATAAATAAAACTATAGATTATCATTTTTTTGAAGATATATTTATATATTTTTCTCATTTCTCTAAATAAAATCCAGGGAAATCAATCTCTTCTTTGTCAACCCGCGACTGAGTTCCTCCCGGTTATTAACGAGGTAATCACATTATATTATACCCATTAATCAATAATATATGATTTGTTAATTAAATTTATATCTATATACTATATAGATATGTCTGTTAAATTTTTGTTTTCCTTATGTTTTCAGGTGTATGAAAAACTTGTCGAGAAAACCAAATCAGTTCCAGGAGCCAAAGTTGAGAACAACAAATTTTGTGCGTCAGTTCACTTTCGATGCGTAGAAGAAAATGTATGGATTATTTTTGCTTATACTAGATTAGTCGCATAATAATATTATTGTTTTAAAATAATTAAGTAACTAATATATAAATTAACAGAAATGGAGTGACTTGGCCCATCAAGTTCGATCAGTGTTGAAGAACTACCCCAAGCTCATGCTTACCCAAGGAAGAAAAGTAATATTTTTGTGGAAAAAAATAAATAATTTTAAGTAGTTAATATCTCAACTAAGATTTTGATTTTCATCATGATTATTTACTTTTTTGGTCTGATATAATTTCAGGTCTTGGAGATTCGTCCAATCATTAAGTGGGATAAAGGCAAAGCACTCGAGTTTTTGTTAGAATCACTCGGTAAAACTTTGCTCATGCCTACTTGTTAATTTATTGATCATATCATGAAATGGTGGACTATATAGTGGTTTAAAGTTTAAACTTCTAATGATTTTTCACTAATCGGAATTAGCATTTATCATGTGTAGGATATGATAATTGTACCGATGTATTTCCTATATATATTGGAGATGATCGTACCGACGAAGATGCCTTTAAGGTATGTATATATTCTTATATATATATATATATAATCTCCTTTATAATTCATATATGTAAATAGTTTAAACTAATGATTCCTTAATTAACATTGTAACAGATACTGAGAGATAAAAGACAAGGCCTTGGAATTCTTGTATCCAAATACGCAAACGAAACTAACGCTTCTTATTCTTTGCAAGAGCCAGATGAGGTAAGTTTTCTTACTCTAAACAACATTTGGTGTAATGTGGATCTTTTTTATTAATAACTTGTCTCTTATGCTTTTGGTTTAATAGGTTATGGTTTTTTTAGAACGTTTGGTGGAATGGAAACAGTTAAGATGTGGGTCATGAAGAGTTTACTCCAAGTACAGGAGAATCTTTTTTTTTGTTTACTATGTATTAATTATTAAGATTCTAACGTATCTTGAGAACGAGAGAATGGTTTTTTTTTTTTTTTAAGATAACAAGAAGACAAATATAGAGGGGTTCTTGTTCCTTTCTTTTACAACTTTGGTTTTGAGACTACTAGTCGTTTGTTGCTATCAATGCATGATGTTCAAATCGTAAATTTATAATCTTATGGGGAAATATGTACGTATTACTTCTCCGAAGTCCGAAACATGTTTGATATGTATTGATATTAAGTAATCTTTATCTAATACTGTTACTCATGTCATATAATAAACTTTTACAGTCTTTTGGAAAAAAGTATACCCATACGCTCGATCCAATCTAATACTAAACAGTAAACATTACAAACACAAAGATAGTATTAGTTTTTGAATGAATGTTGCGAACAAAATACACTAAGCTATGTATCAACTGATATAAAAGATGATTATATTCAAAAATAATTAAATAATAGTTAAATTTATAAACTGTGGTAATCATCCTAACAGTTTCAACCATTCAAACCCTTAGTTTTTCCAAATGCATCATTTTAAAACAAAGATAATAATTTACATCATCTATATATATATTATTTCAGAAGTGTATAATAAACTATCCGTATTACATTATCTTTTACTTTACATATCACCACTCATAATTACCAAAACCATTTTTTAGATACTTTAAGAAAATGAAATTCGCGTATGATGCCGAACATTATATATCTTATTTTACGCAGACATGCTTGTGTAGTCCTATGTTAAGATAAAACATTAAAAATTACGATGTATATACTGTATAAACATCTATTTTGCATTTATTTGGTCCAATGGTTATTATATTAGAAGAGGTGTTCGTGGTCATGTGGCACCGATAAATTACTATATCAATTATCTCCTTAAGGCAAATTTAGAGGATTTTGCGGGAAGAACTCACACTATTGCACCCAAACTCTTAAGTTCTAATCTCGGTATGCCCCCAACATTTCATACCTATTTCATATTCAGTCGCTTAGTTTTAGTGTTTTTTAGCTGTCACCCCTTTTGCTTTTCAAATATATAAGGCTTGGCTTGTTCATAAATTATGCTTTTCTATTCGAATTCTGACGCAAAAAAATTGATAGTCTATGTAATTGATCAGGTTGAGTACAATCTCATAAACTATATGAGCATGAGTTTATAAAAACTATTGTTTTTGATCAACAAATTTGGTCAAAAATTAATTAGATGGTAAGACGATATATATCAACATTTTTGGCATGCATGATCACTATATGATGAGATATAATCATACTGACAACATGACATATGATGGGGCTTCAATTAATTATTTATATTCTTAATAAGTACAGTTAACTATAGTGAAACATTAAAATATTTTTTAGGTTTCATTAGTGGAGAAGTTAAGATCCTAATCATTATCTTCGAATGGAATCCTACACATATGTTGAAAATCCACGGACTAAATTTGGACGTGGAGCATGTATATGAGAGCAGCCGGGGCACTAAAGAAATCTCATAAATATAGAGCCTTATTTATATGGTCTACATTCATTGTTAATGTTACTATATATACAGTGAAAAAAAAATTATTGTTTTTATAGAGGATTATTGAATTGAAATACCAGACATAGCTAAAGAATTTGTGTACGTTTACACCCATTATGTTACAATATTAGTCTAATATGACATTCTTTTAACAAATAACAATACAATATATGAAAACCTTTTCAGGAAAAAAATACAACATATGGATTTAAATTTAGATGGTCATATTTCGATAGCATAGTAGCACCAACACAAACTAGTAGGATATATATATTTATTTATCCTTATTATGGACATGATTGGTGGGAGACAGAGCCGGTCCAAAGGCCAAGCCTATAAAGCATGAGCTTGTGGCCTTTTTTTTTGTCATGTATTTTATATATAACTTTCGGCCGTATTTTCCAAGAAATTGTGTTTAGTTTAGTGGTATTAGTCTTTGCTATTGGGATTGAGTACTTGTGTTTGACCCTTACTAGTGCTAAAATAGACTTTTTATTTTGATTTGATTGTGGCTTTATTAACTTAGAGCCGGCTCTGGTGGGAGAATAAAATAAGTGAGTAATAAGAAGAAAAAGTGAATTTTGGAGTAAATACTTTTATTCTATTCTTTCTTTAGAAAATATTTTACTCTGGTATATTTTTATTTTTATTAGCGTGAAACATAAGAATATAATATATACATTTCTTTTGATTGGGGAAAATCATTTCGATCGTTTAAAATCAAAATGCCAATTTTACCCAAAAAAAATCAAAATGCCAAATTAATGCAAACGATTGGAGACATATATAAGTTGTTCCAAACATGTAACTGTAATTTTATTAGATAATATTGCGTTCTGGTTTCATGGATATGGATTATAGATTCAAGACGATAATTACGAATCCCTATTATATATATTAATTGAAAATCTGAATATATGTATAAACTAAACATGGTGGATTATTATGAAAAAGTAAATGTCGTACAATCATGTGACTAATGTAATCAAATTAAATTACTCCATTGACTGGACCAACGCTTGGTGTTGCCATACTTGATTAGAAACCGAGCGGTTAATTTTGTTTGAGAAATTATAAGTTTGTAGACAGACAATCAGAGTCAACATAACATAAAATCAAATTATCAAAGGTAATTAGTTTTGATGTTCTTAAATACTGTCCTATGTATTTTATTTAGCCGGAAGTTATATATCTTACAGCCCATAGTTAGCAGTTAATAATTTCGGGTGCTATGTGGTTTGAAGCTAGGTTGTATGGAAACAGAAACAAATACGCGGACACAAAATATTTTAGGCGGGGAACAATTTTTTAAAAAATTAAGAAATTGAAATGTTTTGGAAACGTGTATATATATATATAAATATATAAAATAAAATATCAAACATAAAAACCTATTAAAAGGAATAGTTGAAATAACACAAATTCAAAACATAAATATTAATAATTAAATTAAAACACTAATAATATTATAGATTTATATATATCATGAATTCTTATATTTGTAATAATTTATTTATTAATTTTTCAAACTAAAACAAAAAAGTTTTGTCGCGTTTCTAAAATAAAAACGGAGTTTCCATCGTGTTTCCAAACAAAGATTTTTAGGAATCTTGTTTCCGTGACTTGTTTCCGTGTTTCCAAGAGTTTTTATTTCCAAAACGTTTCGAAAACAGAAAACGGACCTCAAAATGAGTTTCCAAACAAAATAGTTTCACTTTGAACTTTAACCAATATATATTTTTCTTAAAGAAAAATATAATAGTTAAGTAATTGAGTTACCTGCAAATCCGCTGACTAAATAATTTTTTGTTTAATCCACAAATCATGCTTAAGATTATTTTCTCATTTAACTCACATAATGTTTTAGAATTTCATTTTATTTTTCAGTAAGTGTCATTTTCTTGTTTAAATGCTATTGCTATTTTTTTTATACAATAAAACATCATTATTGTTAATGAATTTTGTTACACAAAGAACATAGATATCCAAAATTAACGAGTTATATACTTTTGGGAAATTTTATTATTATGTGAAAATAACCTAAACTATTGTTCACAAAAAAATATAATTAATTTAGAATATAAATGTATGTACTCCTAGTAAAAAAAAAAAGTATGATCTGTGGGATGTTCCAAACTGTTTGGTAACATGTGGATGCATGTGACTCAGATGCCCAAATTATAGGGAGCATAACACTGATCACCACTCCCTTTACTTGAATAATCATCTTCTCCTGACACGTCTGAAAGGTGGAAATTTTTAGAAAAATATATTATTTTCTGCAAAATCTAAATGTCTTTCTTTTGAGTGGATGGTCAATTTTATCAAACACCAAAATAAAACAAAGTTTAAAGTAACAAAAAAGGTGTTGCCCAAAAGAAAAGAAAAAGTAACAAAAAAGGAAATTTTCTTTTATAATAGGAACTTTGTAATGTGGTGTGAAGGAAAGTAGAGAAACACAAAAATAGAGAGGCTTAGGCATTCCAACCAACATACCATTTCGAATTATATGATGATAAAGAAAGGTTTGTATTTTATTTTTTAAAATCATTGGATTTTATAAGCTAAAAAGTACCGTTCTATTCACCTATTGATTGATTGATCAAAGCAGTTATATATATAGAGTTTACAAAAGGAATTATGCTCTAATTAGGCATGGGAATAATATCCACAATCCGCGGATATTCGATATCCGATCCAGTATCCGACCCAAAAAACAGGATATCCGGTTGAAACGGAGCGAACCCGGATAATGATTTTTCGAATCCGTCGGATCCGGATACAGATCCAGACAAACCCGCTAACTATGTTGATATCTCCGGCTTTCTTTCGCTGCCCCTCCATGTGTTTTGTCTATGATTCAATATTGTTGATATTACTTCCGACGATGATTTCTAGATGAGAGTGATGGTTCCAGCGGTTCTCTTCCTCTTGTTTCGTCGTCACTGTGATTCAGTGCTTCAGGAGAGGAGAGAAAAAAACAAGATTTGTTGATATTGTTTTGGCGGCTAATTTTTTTGGGAAAACAAAAAAATCGGATCCGGGTATCCGCGGATATCTGGCTTTTCTGACGGATATTCGAAACCCGGATATCTATTGTGACAGATTCGGATATCAAAACTGTGTATCCGGATGCGGATACTATCAAAAAACCCGAATATCCGCTCCTCCTTGTACATGATCAAAATCGCCAAAACTTTCCATGTAACATTAATAAAAGTCACATGTTTGAATCAAGATAAATTAATGTTAACATGTGATGTATGATTCGAATAATATTTTGGGTATTCGGGAATTTTTTTGGGTATTCAATATCTGTTTCGATCAATAAAATTGAAAACTTATTTAAAAATACTATATAATTTTTTTTTTAAATTCTAATTTTTAAAATATATCAATATTTCTAAGAGCTATAAAATACATGTAACTAGTCCAACTCAAATCTAATTCACCTACTTACTCCCTATTTCTACTATTTTGGATAATATTGTGGAAAAAGAAGTTCCCTATTTCTACTTGCTTTAATTTGTCTCTATTTCTATAATTACATTTTGGATAATATTATTGATATTCTCAAGCTATTGACAAAAAATATATAATATTGTCTTATTGATATTCTAAATATTTTCACTTATTTGTATAAAATTTTATCCGACTATTAATCGAAAATGAAAAATTCATAAGACTGTCGAGACAGATCTATTCAATTCATCATTTTATCTTCTTGAAATATATGTAATTAGAAAAGGTAACAATAATGTTATCATAATTAAGAATGTGTGCCCTAAATAAATAAATGGACATATTTGTTTCACTTTCTAGTGGAATATCTTTATACACAATTATTGTCTCTCCACTTTGGTTTCATGAAAATGACTACTCAACCTTTTCTTGGTAGATAGTAGTGGCTAAATTAATTGATTCTTTATAAATCTTTATTATTAAATTAAAAAATCAAGTATATTTAAGTAAATACTAGCTCACAAAATTGTTGACAAAAAAAAAAAAAAAAAACTAGCTCACAAAAGTGAAATTTCAAAGGTATTATTGAAATTGGACTAAAATATCAAAAGTTACATTTCGTTTTTGTTAGAATTTAGTAGCACTAATACAAAAGTGAAAGTTACAATATTTTAATTCTAAATTATGTAGAAAATATAATCAATGTAAACCCGTAAGATAAAAAAAATTGACACATGGAAATCTCATGTATTCATAAATTTATAAATCAGATAACTAAATATACGTATATAATTGTGGTTTTTGAACTCAAATTAATTAAGTGAAATAAACTATTTCTCGTAGAGTGAATTATCTAAATAATCAAATTAAAGAACCGAACTAATAACTGATTGCCTATATAATTCTAGTAGATCAGTTCTGTTTCTATAACCAAAATCGATACAAAAACCGAAAATCTAGGTTCACGTCGATTTAGAAATTTTGGTTCAGTTATTTAATTATCCCAACCCTAATTTAGATTTTCAGTGATACAGACAAATACAAATCAGTATACAAAATCACGGTGAAACACATATTAACTGAATAACTGGAAAGATACACACACATTCCTTTTCGCTCGGATTAACCAAATTAAACAAATCGAAGAGTATCATTAATGCTTTTTTAAAAAATAGGACTAATATTTGTTGGTAGATGTTATCATGCGAGTTGATGTAGTTACTGATACATTAAATGTATATGTGGCCATGTCGTAATCTCTAGTTGGTGTAGCTAGCAATGATTTGTGATTTGATCGCAAACAATCCTTAGATACAGTTTTATCACATGTTGTAGATCAATGTTGTTGGCTCTCAACGGGTAGTTGCATTCACAATTGGAGTTACACTCAGACATGCATTAATTCTCTGTGGCCATATGTTTTGTTTGTCATTTCTCCTTCATAGTGTGGTTTTAATCTTTTAAAATTCTCCATTGATGTAAATTTATATTTTTGGTGAATAATAAATATTTTCATATTCTTACCAAAATAAAATAATTAACCGATCAATGAGATTAGATAAATCATTCCCTAAAAAGAATTTATAGTGAACTAGAAAGCCAATCTGCATTTGGGCCTTGTCAACTAAGTAGTGATAATTAATTAACCTTGAATTTGAAATAAAATTACTCCCAAACTGTAAGCTATAGCCTATATGTATGTGTTACTTCCATATATATGTACGCAGGCAAAACTAAATTTAATCTATATACTAGATTTTAACCCGCGGTACACCGCATGCATATAATTTTTATTATAATTTATATTTATATTGTATCTATTTATTAAATATTTGATGTTTTGTAAATAAAGAAATAACTAAATTTTCCGATTGTTGTGCGGATAAATATTTATATTATTTTTGAACCCGCAATACACTTCATGACCATTTGTTTGTTATATTTAGTTTGTTTTGTTTAGTGTTTGAGATTCTATTTTGATTTTTAGTTATTATAGCAAAAAATAAGGGATCTAAATACATAAGTAATTTATACGCTGTGATTAAGTCACATTTTCCTAATGATTCAATTATTTTACACAATCTTAGTTAAATTAACTTGATTTTATGTTAAATATTCTAATATTAGTAGTGTTGATAAATAATTAAATGAGAATTTAACCCGTGTTAACACAAATTTAATAATATTTTATTAATTCAAACATGTCCTCTTTATAACTCATCTACTATATAACCACATTATATAATATTTTAAACTTTTTAATTTTATATATTCGTAATAATTTATTTATTTTTATTAAGTTTATATATGTTAATTATAATATTTAAATGAATGTCAATCGAAGTTTTTCTTACGTTAATAATCAAATCTCACAGGTTTTGGAAAACAAAATGGGAATCAAATTGTTGTTTTCTTTGTTTGCGAATGATTCAGATATAGAATATCTTCAAAACACAACAAAATGTGTGGTTATATATATGATAGTTTCTATTTTCATATTGATTATTGTTATTTATTGTGTTGGAATGAAATGTAAAATATTTAGGAAACAAAATCTGTAGTAATGTTAGTTTTGGAAATTTTTTAGGGGTTAATGTTGTAAATAACTTTTTAAATAAATAAAAGTAAAAGGGCATAACACAAAATGTACTTCAAAATGTTAATATAGATATAAAGTTAACTTTTCTCTCTTCTCTTTCCTCCACATCATCATCCACCTAATCAATATTTTTTTTTGCATTAAAAAAATACTATTTTAAATAAACATTAATTGCTTATTTATTATTTATAATTAATAATATTTAAAAATAAATAAAAACGAATTAAATAAAATTAATTAAATTTTAAAATAGTATAAACAATAACATAAATTCTTTTAGTAAAAAATAAATATATAAAAATGAATTAAGTAAAATAAATGAAAATTTAAAAATATTAAAAATAATAGTATGAATTTGTTATAGTAATAGTGTTATTATCCAAATTATAACCAAAAAATGATCATATTCCAAAATTTATAATGGGTTAATGAGTTTTAGAATGAAAGTAAGATTTTAATGCATGGTGGAGTAAAAAAAACAATTTATGTAATTGTATTTATAAAAATCTAAACAGAAAAATAAAATTGAAGTGGAACATTAGTTTCTAAGAAAAATATACTACAAAGATTTATTATTAAATTTCACTTATAAAAAATAAAAAATTAGGGAAATATCTTTAGTCAAGTGGTTACAGCACCACTTCTACAACCGAACCCACCAGAGTTCGACTCCAGTAAGTCGTGTTACCCTGCGTAGTAGATATTGGTGTTGTCGATTCAATGATGAAAAAAAAATTAATTACTTAACTCAATTTAAAATTTTAAATCTAAAACAAAGATATTATAAGGGTCACATTTTTTTTGGGAAAACTATGAAAAATAATTTGGAAAAGATAATCCATCTAAAAAACAAAATCAATGGTCAGAAAATATAGAAAAAATGAACATCTTAAAAAAAATCAATTTTATTGTGAACATGTTTTTTAGTGAACGGATATTCATTGTCAGGTTTAAACGTTTCCCCATTTAGACATTTTTGACTTGGTCGAAATTCTATTATGGCAGATGATGCACTTGGACAACTCCATTGTAGCGACATAGCACTAAAATTGTTCATCAAACTTTGTATATTTACATTTAATGTGGGATATCAATATGTTTAAATGATCTCTATAATTAGGTCAACAGTCGGCATTCGGCTTTAGAATTTTTAAAAAGATGTTTTCATGGTATATGATTATAGAATGAACTATTCGAAAGATAAAATGTCAGAAGATTGTCGACAATATGGTTTACTTTTCCAGTGAGGTTCTTAAGTCATTTTTTGTTATCACGTGATATATTGTTGATTTGTCAGAAAAACATTATTTTGACACTAGACAATATATGACATATATATAGATTAGTAAAATAAGTACAGTCTTTATACAGATTTATCTTTTAATCGTGAAATAATTGTATTTATATTCAATGATTCTTATTGATAAAAATTTAAATAAAATCTCACGCAAATAGATATAATAAATAAATATTATCTTCAACAATATATCACTTAGTAAAGTAAGTTTAGTGTTTATATAGATTTATACTCAAAAGTTTGAATAATTATATTTGAGCTCAATACTTATACTGATTAAAAAATTAAATTAAAATCCCGCGTGTGCGCCGGTCTAAATTCTAATATATATATATATATATATATATATATATATATATATATATATATATATATATATATATATATATATATTTTAAGTTTTGCGTGTGTACATATATATATATATGTATGTACAATGTAGAGTCCAATACATATTTGTTTAAAAGATAATAATAATTTCTAAGTACTTAAACAACTTATGGTAATCGATTGGTTGAAAATATAACTCTAGAACTATGGGACCTTTTGAAAGAAAAAAAAAAGAATTAGGGGACCAAAATTTGTGTGTGTGTGTTTTACTGTCGTTTCCATCAAAATTGACCACATCAGACATTTTAAATTTTCATATTCATGATTAGGTTATTAGTATGAAATTCCACGGTTTATAAAGAAAAAAGAATTCTCGCACATTACAATTTTTTTTTTTGATAACTCAAAAGTGATCCAGAGTTCCGAAAGACTAGTTTCCTGGAATCCGGAGGATCCATGTTAAATTACTTGAACTTCGTGGCCAATACTATTCAGACCTAGGTGGTGGGACTAGCCGACTTGGTTGGACATTACTAGACTAAAAAATAACAGCAACTTAGCTCAACTATGTTCTCTATATCAGAAAAGAGTAAAAACTAAAAACCAATATATAGCACTCAGAATCATCCCATTAACTTTTTGGATGTAACACTTAGTATCTGAAAAGTTGAAGTTTTACCTTTACATTGAGGCCCAACTATATATAGATGAGCCCAAGTAAAGGAAGAGAAGTTCTTCTTTCTTTCTTGTGAGTTCTAATACGAAAAGCAGTTTTGATTGACCATCTGGACTCAACAGCCTAAATTTGTATGTTATCTCCAAAACAAAGGTACATTCCACAAAAGAAAAAAAGAAAAAAACGCTCTGTCTGTTGTGTTCTCTTCTTGTTCTCGTTTTCTTTAGTCGCTCAACAATAATAGAGTAAAAATAAAGACATTAGCAAAAAAAAAAAAGAACAATTGAACGTAACATTACATAGAAAGTATAAATTAAGTACGCACATTGTAACTCTAACGACACAATCATGTTATATATATAGATATATATAGAACCAATGTCAGTTCTTGAACTCACTCTCGCAATTCTCCGACACAATCTCAACCTTCTTCCCATCTAATAATCCCTTAACCTTAACATCACAAGTCACCGCCACGTTCTTGTTCCGTTTGACCGGCCCTGCTTCATACTCAGCCTTCAGCTCCATCGTCAGTATCATAACCAATGGTTGTTTCGAGCCACGAGGTTGTACAGCTGCGTTCTTGGTCGACCCATCAAGCTTCACATTGACCTTGTCGGATCCAAATGCGGCCTGGGACAACCCCGGAAATTTCCCGCTTCCCAGCCTCTTGTTCTTGTACGTTAGGGAAACGACCCCGTCCTTTTTCATCACATAGCGTACTCCCATGTTAGACGTTGGATTCTCGGCTCTCAACATGACCTCGAAATTACTAGATTTTGCAGTTAATCTCTCGACCGCAAAAATAGGAAGAGTGGGGTTAAATGCGAAATGTAGAATGATAGTGATTGCACCGAGGATGAATCCGAAAACGACCAAGATGATGAAGAACCACATAAGACGTTTAGAGCACCCTTTTTTTTTGTTTTTCTCCGGGTTCTTGCGGCGTTTTTCAACGTATTTTGCGTGTTCCGGAGGAGGGGTCCAATAGACTTGATCTCTCGGGACTCTGACAACGTACGTCTCTAGCTCAGGGATTGTATCCGGAGGAGGAAGAGACGAAAGAGTTGTGGTTGGTAATGGAGAGAGATTAAGAGAATTGTTACGCCAATGGTGTGATGGAGGATCTTGAGAGGGCAATGAAGGGAGGCTGGAGGTTGGACGGTGCCAGACGGAAGGAGGATCATCGGGTTTGTCATCATCGGATTCAGGGGCGGTGGCGGAAGGAGGAAGCCGTGGCCCCTCCATTGGAGAAAGGTGGGAGTTACGAGATGTGCGGTGGAGATTGGTCTAGAGGGAAGAAGAAAGAGAGAGAATTAAGAGAGGATGCGAAAATTAGGGTTTGCATGGGAAAAGTAAGTGGTTGTTGTTGCATGACTCAAACTTTTGGTTGGTTTGGAGAGGATTTTGCTATTTAGAGTTTTAGCCAACTCACCTTACTTTTCATTCTTCTGTTATTTTTCAAAACCACATTACAAAAATCAAATAATATAGTTTGATGGTGATTGATGATCAACGAAGACGTTATTAGCTAGTCTTTCTTTACCAGATATCGTTTTTAGAACTAAAGTATGCATATAAAATGTATCCATATAAAGCATATATGAGTAAAAATTCGCAAAACTTTTGCAGATATTTCTGTCTTTAAATTTCAAATGTAAATTTCAGTGCCAACAAATACCACCATTTAAATTAATTGTTCTATTCATGTTACGAGAAATACCCTGATTAAAATACCAGACCATAAAACAATTTTTTTGTTCCAAAAGAACTAGAAAATAACAGCAAAACAAATTTATAGCGTAATTCGATCTGTTTCCTAAGAGTTTATTAATCATTTAGACTCTCATCCATAATTTTTAAGACACCTTCATAAACCCAGGATATGCGAAATTTTAGAATTCTTATAATTTTGTTTTTACTTGAAATAAAATATTATAGTACTTTTAAGAATTTTCCTACCATCAAGCTAAAAAGATGCCACAAATTCTCTTTTAGTTTTCGAAATTACAACCTAATAATATATTAAAAACAACCAAATTTCATTATGAAAGGGTCTTATTATATTTTGTATGTTTTAAAGTTTTCAAACTTTTGAGGTAGAACTAAAAAAATTTGTTTAATTTGGTGTGATATTTCTCGAGTCTCCTACAATTCTCTTGCAAGTTTCTAATTTCTTAGGAAGGTATCATTTAATGATTATTGGATGGATCGGACATGAAGGTAATAAACGTTTCAGAATATCAATCCGCAGCAACCGGCCATTCAAAATTATGGTTGTGGGCCGTGTTGCTGTTTCTGTGACAATACTATCCAAAATTTATTTCTTTTCTTTTTCGAAGAAAAAAACAGCTGTACATGGAAAAGAAAAATATCAAGAAAATCTTATCTCCATGACTTGATCATATGGTCTCCGATTTTTACACAATCGAATTTAAACAGAAAAAAAAAAAAAAAACAAAAAAAGAAGAAGAAGAGAAGATTAACGTCTGTCTATAATTCTTCCCTGGTCGACCTCGATCCACGTGAAGCATGTTTTGTCTTGGGTGCGTTACAACTTACATTATACTTCGATATCTAGAAACTATTAGTTGTGATTGGTAACTATTTACATACTTTTTTTTTTCGTAAATCCGCTAAAGCTTTGATACTCCTTTGAACTTTTATGTTTGGCGAAAAATGAAGGTGCATATTGTGTATCAATCACACTAGAAATGCAATACAGTATTACGAAATCTGACACCGCATGCCGACCTGTACGCCCAGTAAACGACGTGCTTAAATCATATTTTTCTTCGATTCCAACGTACTAAACACTACCACGTCATCTTCACAAGCTGATCCGAAAGGCAGAGGATAATTACTCCTCACTGAAATCTAAAGTCTATTTAACTATTTTAACATTTTGCAACAAATCTATTAATATTTCCATAAGACTAGATCTCTCTTTCTTCCATTCACATCACCAAAATATGCCTCGCCGTGACGTCCTCTTCCTCTCACTCCTCCTAGTTGCCGCCACCATCTCCACCGTCGCATTCGCAGTAAGTTCCCCAAATCTCATCCTCATCATCAATACTACTTTCGTCTATAACTTAGCAGACACACACACATTACCAGATTTGGACACAACATCAGTTTAAACTAAACTAGGGGGCTACAAACTAATGTTTTCTTCCCATTAACAAAAAAACAAACAAATCATTTTCTTGATTTTCACAGGAGGATGAAGCAGATTGTGTCTACACATTCTACCTCAGAACCGGATCAACCTTCAAAGCCGGTACAGATTCGATCATAAGCGCTAGAATCTACGACAAATACGGAGACTACATCGGGATCAGAAACCTAGAGGCATGGGGTGGTTTAATGGGACCAGGTTACAACTACTACGAGAGGGGTAATCTCGACATTTTCAGTGGCAAAGCACCGTGTCTTCCGAGCCCAATCTGTTCGTTAAATCTTACCTCTGACGGCTCCGGTGACCACCACGGCTGGTATGTTAACTACGTGGAAGTCACGACGGCCGGAGTTCACGCTAAGTGCGCGTACCAAACCTTCGATGTTGAGCAATGGCTTGCGACCGATACGTCGCCTTATGAGCTCACCGCAGTTCGGAACAACTGCCCCAAGGTTTCAATTAGGGAGAGTGTCGCTCGTGTCGGGTCTGAGATCCGAAAGACTCTGTCTTGGATCGTCTGAGATATGTGGATGAACGTTTACTTTTGTAAAACTTGGAGACTTGTTCTTTGTCGTCTTTTGAACGTGTTCATTGGTAATAATGAAAATGATTCGATCAAATAAAAAGTTGTGTTCTTTGTTGTCTATGAGATTTCATCAAACATTATTGAGTTCTTTTTTCTTTCTAGTGATAAATCTAAAAGGTAGTTACTCTGGTTGATATCACAAATAAAATTTTTTTTTTTGACCTCAAAATCTCCATATTTTATTAAGCCGGTTCAAATAGGATAGCCTGAAGAGCTACTCCGGAACCTGCCGACTTACATTGGAAAAATTACAACCTCGTGTTCGAGCCGCTTTCGCAATGCAAGACATTGTTTGTTCTAGAAATAAAACCAATGGAAAACATAGTAAACCTTTTACGCAAAGAATGAAAAAAGTCAAGCTCCGATGCAAAAGCCGGCCAATCTTTTGATTCATCAATAACGCTAGCAATCTCTTGACAGTCTGTCTCAAAGTGGACCATAACATGTCCCATGGAGAGAACTCTGTCCATAGCCCAACACAGAGCCTCTAATTCGGCGTGGAGAGGAGATAGAAGGCATGGCACCGCTTTTAAACCCCAAATAGGCTCCGGGCTAGACAAACGAAATCCTATACCTGAAACAGTATCCTCCTTCCTCCATGATCCATCGACTTGACAAACCAAACATCCCGTCATTAAGCCTGTAGAGCTGGACGTTTCTTCCGCTGGTGTCGTGACTTCCACAATTCCAGTATCCTCCACTATTTGAGCTATCTTCCATGCTTTCATAGTTAAAACTTAAATAGTTAAATCTCACAGACAATATTAAATTGAAAGAAAATTCTTCTTTCTTATGGTTCAATAATTCTGGTTACTTTCTAAAACATATATAGATCTAGACATATAACGGGATAACCGTATAGATCTAAATAATTTTGGTTACTTTATAACCATATAATTTGATCTATAAACAGTAAACACATATAACTGGATCTATATATTTTTTAGAAAGTAACCAAACTTTAGTCAAAAATTTATTAGTTAAGATTTAGAAACAATGCGAAGTCCTCAAGGCCAACATGGAGAAAAAGCCATACAAACTTAATCTTAACATGTTTGCAAATTTGACGAATACTGAGTTTATGAATTCTCACACATGTCTTGATATGAGGGATCAAAAGAAACTTCTCGACTCCAAATCGTTCATTTACGAGCACAAGCACCAGATTCCTTGGATTCGAGACATAAAGATGTTGTAAATAAAATAATGTGAAAGATCAAGGAACGTGAGTTTTTTGTTTTTTGTTTTTTTTTTGTCTAACGTGTGGTAAGTCTTAAGAAAGGTTTTATGGTACTCTCCTTTTGTTCTGTGTTCAAAAAAGAAAACCTAATCTAATTCCTTTTGATAATGAAAGTTTTCTCTATATTCCTCAGTTTTATTTTCAGTTAACTTTAAAATGGTGGTCTTTTTAGTTTTTATGATAATACTGCTATCACGCCATTCCGAAAACTATATTCAATGTGTTTTCATTTGATTTACAAGAGGGTTAAAAAGATGAAAGGTATATTTATGCAATCCTAGTTACGATATGTGAGAAAATTATCAAAATTGAGATGAAAACCGAAGAAACCAAAAGAAAAAATGCAGGAACTGTGCCAGCCGTTAGAGTTTTTTTGGTAAGAAGATTTTTTTTTTTTTTTTTTTTTTGTTAACTGAGTAAATCTCTCCAGATTTGCAAATGGGCGGTAAGCGACTATTCATTCCAAGCTAGAACCACTAGCCCACCACCTCGTAGTTTTGGTAAGAAGATGAATCAAACAAAATTATAAGATATATACATTTATTAATTTAAGTTGAAAATGTAACTTATGCTTCCGATGGCTTCAAAGCATGGTCTAAAGCAATGTTGTTAGAAGGTGATCTGATTAAGCTTTTTAAAAACATCACCAAATAAATTCATAAGTAGTTGATTTTGAGTTGAAATCTTATAATTTCTCATTTGGTATCAGAATCTAACTCCATATAGAATGGATCGGTCGAAAAGAAAGAGCAATTCACTGAACCTAAAGTTGTTAGAGAAACCATGAAACTTGCTCAATCAAATAATAAGTGAGTTATAATCAAACTTAACACAATGCTATAACTTTATCATTTACAAACAAAAAAAAAAACATAGCAAACGATGTCGTTTATGTGTTTATTTATTTATTTATTTAAATTTCGAAAAAGCAAACGTGGTAAAAAAGAATAACCAAACGAAGTTGTTTCATTAATTAGTTTTGGACTTCCGAGTTTTTGATTTATCCTGCACCTACATCAATATACTTGTCGGATGTGCGTTCCATCTTCTCTTTCTCAAAGAAATCAGCTTGCTTCCATCATTCCATTTGTTTATTTGTTGTCGTTCTGATTTTGTTAGTGTGTTTCTAATAATGATTTTACTCTTTTTGTATGTAATATTGTTGTAGAAAAGAGTTTAAGAGAAAAAGGCATTTCTAGAAATAGATTGATTTGATGACGTTGGTTGATGAATTTTTTTACTAGAGCCAAACAATCTTTAACCGCCTTCATTCGTTGTGATTTTATAATAAGAAAAAACAGATCGTGGTTTTATTTAAACAAATACAAAACATAAATATATGAAAAAATCATTTGACAAATACATTAAAGCGAAGCAAATACTCAAGACACTTCAATGCAATCCGGGTTTGATAAGGCATATACCCTTAATCATGAAACGTATGTAAGGCATGCTCGGGAAGATGATTGGCCAACACGTATCAGAAAATGAATTAACGACTAGACAACATTCTTTCCTGATCTCACGAAGAGGAAAATGAAAGATTCCCTTTATGTTTTCCAAACATCCAGGAAATCTTTTCATATCATTCCAACAGTGGTCAGGATACATCGGTTGAGCACTCGAACCAGTGCCGGCCCAACCAATTTTGCTGCCTAAGGCAATTTTTTTTTTTCTCCATTAACAAACATTAGAAAAAAAAAGTTGCAAAAACTGCTACACAAAGGTTCGAACTCTTAACACTAAAGGATAATAAAAGCATACCCAACCACCACAAGTTTTTGAAAATTGATGCCCCTTAAATTGCTAATATAATTTGCCGCCTAAAGCCCTTGCTTTACGGGCTTTAGGTCAGGGCCGGCACTGACTCGAACATAAGCAAGTTATCAACAAAACAGCAACCACCATCAAAAGACTTGTCTTCATCATCTTAGATGGAATTCTATTAATTAAATTATGAATGAATTTAGTTTATATCACTTATGTTGTTGATGTCTGATTTTTATAGGGGGTTCTTTACAATATTTTGCCTAGATATTGACCAACTGGAATTGGTAATTTTGAAATACATGTCACCTAGTTAAAACAAAAAGAGCGTAAATAACTCTATGACTATCATAGTAATTGCTAGTCAATGGTTGACTAAGGGTACAAATTTTTTTTATTAAATATAATACCATATTTACGAATTTATCTTTGAATTGTCGTAGTATATATTTATATATATATACACATTCATATTTTACTCTTCTTTTTAAACTATAACATCATTTTGTATATATACTTCCTTGTAGGTTTCTTAAGAAATCATCTTTACATGGTATGAAAGCAATGTTTGTGACCTTGCAAGCATCAAAATCCAAATTGAAGTATCTATGCATTATGTAGAACAAAGATCTATATATATATATATATATATAATTCCTATATATATATTTATTAGGAATAAAAGGAATATATAGCTATAATATTCCGTTTACTCTTTAATCCTTTTATTATTTAGGAATAATATATTATATATATAGTATAAAACTATACTATTTAGGAATCACTATTAAACATATTTCTATTTATTTCCATAACAAATAAAAAATACATAGTAATAAATATGAAGTAACCATGCTACTTATAAATCATTAACATACATACACTATATATATGTAAATTATAATGACATGTAATCGCTAGAGAGCTCGAGATACATTTTTTCTAATCACCCTCATTAATTAATAATATTTACAATTCATGCTATTATATATTTATCAAAAAATTAAAAAAATTTGTTATTTTCCAAATTAAATAATGTGCACCTCTTTTCCAAATATACTTTTATAAACATTTCAAAATTAACATAAAAAAATAGAATATATGATATAATTAGTAAAAATAGTATAACTCATATCTTTTACTCATATCTTTACTAATAATTGTTGAATATTAATATTAAAATAAGTATTTTTTTTTGAATGTATATTACACCTCTTAGTATATTTTTATTATAACTATATCTTAGTATTTTTATATTAATATTTAATGTGATGGTATTATGTGTTAATAGAATTATAGTTAGATGGTAAAATAGTAAATGAACATAAAAAAATTTTGTGTAAAATGTGTGATAGTGAAAATATAGATTGAGAAAATGTGTTAGAAGGATATATAACAACTCTTATTTATATGTGTTATATGACTTATATCCTTTAGCTCATTCATTTGGCAAATTGGCACCCATGTGATATATATATATATATATATATCACTTATGTGGTCGTGAGTTTAACCCCTCTTTGTACTATATATATATTTTTATTGGGTTAATTTTATTCTTGTTCTACTTCTCTGCCTTTGTTTAGTCATTTCCTTTTTTTTTTTTTTTGCTATTAGATGCATTTTCTTTATTCTATTTTATTTTATTTCTTTAATAAAATTATATACTTTTAGTTTTATTTAAATTTTCTATTTCTAGTTAAATTTTTTTTTTTACTGTACTACACATACATCCGAATTGAAAAAATGACAGTAGATGATAATAAGAGAAAAGAAGAGATGCTTTGTAATTTTTATTTTACAAAATCTCTAAAAGAGGTGGATGAGCTTCTATTTTGTACTCATGAACCTCAACCAAACGAAGGATAATAATATTTTTATTATTTACACAAGTGTTTTATTGATGGTATAAATAATAAAACCAAGTATAATAGACCAACATTACAAACCAAGTATAACAGGCCAAAAATTGATAAAACTGTAAAATAAATTGATAATTCTTGGAACAAAAGCTATACTACAAATCACATATATTAATGGAAACTTCAAAATAAAACTGCGAATAATTTTTAGAAACGTATAACAGAAATCAATAACCCAAAACATAAAAAAATGATGAGACTTGCATCAACGTGAAACCATAGAGGCTATGTTGATATGGATTCACGAAATTCACATATGTGTGCCTATAACACCCTAGTTTGATGGTGCGTGCCAAGAGTTTTAAAAAATTGATTTGGCCACATATATCACAAAAATGCATTTATTTTTTTGATCAAAGGTTCTGAGAGAACTCACAATTAAGCGTGTTTATGCTGGAGTAGTTTCAGAATGGATGATCTTACGAAAAGTGATTGTTGGAACTATGCGAGTGAGGAAAAAATATAGAAAATATCTAATGGTAAATTGTAGGGTTGATTAACAAGTATTTAAAACTTTCCGGTCGTAGCAAACATTCATCGGATATGGATCGGATGCGTCTATGGACCAAGACTGGACGTGGAGCCTACTTAGAGAGGTGACCCAACAAACCGGGAGTGGACATGTGGTCCACTAAGAGGTGACGATTGGACGTTTTAGTATATGTGATGTGTTGAAATAAAAAGAGGAATAGCTTTTAATTGGTATTTTGAAATTAAATAAAAAGTATGGGTCTTTTTGAACGGTTATTATATGCGTAAAAAAACAATACTATTCACAAAATATTTTTAAATATAAATTTTATTAAATATTTTTTTTTATTTCTAAATGATTCGTAAACCATACAAAATAAAATTATTGAGGAAAACATGTACAATCATGTCCACCTGGTATACTTGCACATTTGCAACGACTATAGTAGTTATCTCGAACTTCCTGTTCGCATTGAAAAGAAGCATAACGAGCATCACGATAACATGAGGTTCCTGGAATGAATTCAACAATAAAAGGTGCCCGCTCTCTTGCCTCCACTATTTAAAATCAACCACGAAAATATTAGATAGTGAATAAAACGTCATATATTAAAAAATTATATTGATAATATGAAAATTACAAGCTTTTTCGATATTTTTCTTATCATTCAATCTTTTTATATAAACTAAATAACCAATAGATATCTCACCTTTAGCATTATGCATCACGAAAAATATGAGGACACAAGACACCACAACCAAAGTAACATATTTCATGATGCAGAAATTGATAACTGATTTACTATATTTTTCAGTTTTTTTTTGTTTGTGTATATCTTAGTGAATAATTACTAATCAACGTTGTTTATATATACATACACCACACAGTAATATATTTTTTTATTCTTACTCATATAGAAAAAAATAAATTTATATTTGACTAAAATATTTTTTTGCCCATTTGAAAGTCAAAACAAAAATATTTATTAAGATATAGATACATTAATCTAATATATTATGTATTTAACATATTCAAAGTTAACAAAAAAGGCTATAATTTTATATTTGACCAAAAGAATTAAAGAGAAATTACAAAAATACCCATTTTATGTTTTTTTCAAAAATATCCTTACATAAAGTCTATTTTCAAAAATATCCATTTTATGTACAAAATAATCTAATTACTATTTTTTTAGTGACATCATAGAATGTCTAGTCATCAAAATATTTTTTTAAAATTATCCCAAAATTGAAAAATCAATATTTCCTGCCCAAATTGCTGAAAATTATATTTTATAAAAACCTTTTAAATGATTTTACAAGATTTTTATTAGAATCTTATAAGGCTTTTATTTAATTAAACAGGAGTTGGAAAAAAAAATTAATTAAACAGATAAACCAGCAGCCGAACACTCCATATCTTACGAATATAGATAAACGTGTAGCCAAACAGTCCTTTAACCGATTCCCAAATCGGCGATACCAAATTGGAACCTTCCTCTTCATCTTCCTCGATAGTCCCGCGCTCCTGCAAAAATTCAAATCCTCTCTTCCATGAAGGATCACATTCTCATCTCCGACGGCGAAGATCCGGTTACTCCACTCCCATCACTCTCGAAGCGTGCTCGAAAAGATCCGATCTCTGCGATACTGATTTCGGATTCAGATCCGACACCGCAGAAGCAACCGCCGGAATCTTCTTCCACTCCTATTTTCGTCCCGGAGACGCCTCTCTCCGATGATTTCTCCGTCGTTAAGTGCTCCTTCGGTTCCGGAGCTTTTGCTTCTAACCGCGAAGACAAATTCTCCGGTATGTTGAACGTTCTCGATTCTCAGTTGTTTTAGCATTTGCTTAGTTGGGAAATTGATACCGCAAAGCATGTGATTTATGGGATTTTAGGTTAGTGTTACTTTCTCTGATGTTAATTTTGGAATTTTCGCTAGGCAAACGGATAATATCTCTGGATTCGGAGTTTGAAGATAGTCCTCGACCTGAGACTTCGAAGAAGTATGAGTCTGTGCTTGCTGATTTTAGGGAGCCACGATGTGGATTGGAATCTGGTGAAACCAGTGATGCATACTATAAGAATAATAGAATACCTGAGACCAATTTAGGTTACCCTCAAAACCAAATTCTTGTGCATATCTATCAAAGTATGGGTGATGATGAACTTTATTTGTCCTGTTCACTTGAGAAAAGCTGTTTTCTTTCAGATGATGATACTAATTGGATGCATGAAGTCAGTTTTCGCTCTTCGCAGACCAATGATACTATCGAGGTACTTCTCTGCAAGGAGCTGGTACCATATTGTATATATCATTGGTTCATGATTAGGGAACTTTCGACTCTACTCGTTGTGTGATTTGCATAGTGGTGTTTTAGAGGATAGTTCTGGATTCGAATGATGTCTCGTTTCTTTGTGTCTTCAGAGTTCAGGTTGTGCTGCTGTTGTTTCTTTCATTTCGTTTCTTCGTATTCTGATTTCTAAATGGTATCAGGTCGATTCTGATCAGGAGAAAGAGGGTATAAGCTTCGAGAAAATGGGTCGAAAGAAGAAGATCAGAACTACAGGTGAAGCATTGCCAAAAAAGCAGCTGTCGAAGGAAGACAAAACCTGTGCAATGGAGGAAAAGAAGTTAAGAAAAGAGGTAAGTGTTCTTTATGTAACGTTTCTATTTTTTTTTGTTTCCTGATAAATAGTTAACTGGCTCCCATCATCCAGCAAGAGAAATTACAGAAAGCAGCCTTGAAAGCTGAAGAAGCTGATCGTAAAAAATTAGAGAAGGAAAAGAAAAAATGGGAAAAGGGAAAGCTAGCCCTTAAATCTATTGTTGCCGAGATTGATACTAAAGTGGTTGAAGGATCCATTGGAGGTACGGAATTTCTCTATTTCTTGTGTTACTCTTCAATATATGCTTTAGATTTGGCTCTCTTTTTTGTTTCATATGAATGCTTAGTTAGTTACTTAAGTATAGACATTGAGTGCCTCTGGTATAATGTTAAGATAGGACTTCTGCTTTCAAGGTTCTCTGAGAAAGGCATTACAATCCACGTAGGCCCTAATCCAATCGAGAGATCCATTGTGTGGACGATGACAGTTCCAGAGGATATCGCTCCGGTACAGTAAAATCTCAGTCGCTTTGTTTTTTTTTGGCTTTTATTTTGAATGTTTATCAACTAGCTTGCATCCTGAATCTCACAACTGACATGTACGAAATTTAGTTCTTAGAACCCAGAAGGCCAGAACTTTCAATTCGAATCAGCTCCCCAGTCTGGTCTGTATCCTTGTTTAATTTTAGGATAAACATGTTAATTCAACATGTGGTATAAAACTTCCTTGACGTTTGGATCATATCTTCATAATTTTAGTTGTGGTAGTCAAAGCTATGATCTCAACTCTGCATAGTCTTCGACGGTAACCATTTAAAGTTCATGTCGCTCTAATGCTCTATTCCCTGTGTTTCTTATCAAACTAGTTTGGCTTGAGTGTGTTCCTTCAAAAGTTTTCTTGCACTTCCATCTCTAAGAAGGAGATAATTGTTACTTAGAAAGAGATCGATCAAAAATTACTTCATTGCACCTGACATAAAATTGCGTTACATATTATGAAAAATAATTAAAGAAATGAATCCCTTTTGCTAAGATCAGTACTTGACTAAAACGATATGAATCATCTGTATCTTATTTTACTCTTAATTAGGATCCTCTTTTCTCTTGTGCAGCTTTTTCCTCAAGGACCCAAGATTCCTTATGTGCTCCTTGTGTATGAGGCTGAAGAATTTTGTAATCTTGTTGCTAATGAAAAAATTCTAGAAAACATCTCAAAAGTTCAGGACCGATACCCGTCTTATACTGTATGCTGCCTCACCAATAAGTTAATGTCATATGTAAAGAAAAGGTGTGTTTGGTAAAGTAAATTGGTGTCATGTTAATGTTTCCATCATGAAGCTGAATAAAACTAATCTTCTAGGGAAAAGGAAGAGTACAAGAACCCGGGAAGTTGGAGACGACCTCCTATCGATGAGGTACTACGGTAGCTAATGAGCATTTCTTTAGAGAAACTTTTTTTTTTATCATTGTTCCTCTATTTGTGTCCTTATATGTACTTGATGTGTAATATAGGTACTAGCAAAATTAACTACTCACTATGTTAGAGTACATTCCAGACATTGTGTAGACGAGGCCGAGGTTGCTGAACATGTTGTTGGTTTAACAAGCAGTCTCGCCTCTTGCCTGTTCAGGTACTACTATCTACACTATTTCGGTTCGATATCATGCTGGATGATATAGTTGAATTGGTATGGAAAATCCCATAAAAGTAATCATTTCTTTATAGAAACCTGTGGAATCCATCATATATATCTTGATGCAGTTCAACGACTTTACAGTAAAGACGACCTCACGTCAAAAACTTATGTCATACCTTCAGCCCATCTTCTTATCTTTTAGTCTTAAATCATACACGTGTTCAGCAAAAAGCCATTAGGTTGACAGATGCACGTGTGGCTAATAACAATGTGTTTCTGTATTTTTTGAAGTAAAACTAATCATATATCTACTATCTGATGCACAGGAAGAAACTAACTATGTTATCAGTAAGTGCTAATGGTGCAATAGTCTCCAAGGATTCAATTGACAAACAGTTGATTAAAAAGAGTCCATGGTAACGTAAAGTGAAATCATTCTCAATTTTGAGGTTGTGTTATATAGTCTATCTGAATCTCTTTATTAAGGGAATAATCTTACTGGTCTGTAGGTTAAAAGCTTTAGTAGCAATACCAAAGGTACAGCCACGATACGCGGTAGCAGTGTGGAAGAAATATCCATCCATGAAGTCTCTTCTTAAGGCCTACATGGATCCTAACAAATCTGTGAGTAAACACAAACTACGGATTTTGACTTACTCAGTTTGTTGTTTATATCTATGTCTGAAGCCAATTATGTTATGTTGGTTTTAAAAATGGGGAGAAGGTTCATGAGAAGGAGTTTTTACTGCAAGACTTGAAGGTGGAAGGTTTAGTGGGAGGAGATAGAAGGTTAGGTGAGATTTGTTCAAAGAGAATATACAGAGTTCTCATGTCTCACAATGGAGCCATTAAGACGGATGACGTCGAAAACGGTGCTGCTCTCTTCACAGATTCTCCAGGTGTTGTTAACTAAGAGCCGAAGAATTTTTCAAACCACACTGAATTTTGTACTCTCTTTTTAGATCGGTTTTCACGATTCAAATCGGATAAGCTTGATGAATAAAAATGAGTGCCAGGGAAAAAAAAGAAGCAAAAAACTCATAAAGTACCAAGACAGGATTCGATCCTGTAATATATTTTTATATATCAGAGATAACAATGTACTACTTAACCATCAGATAAAACAAACTATTTTGACTGTGATTCATCTAACAAGATACTTCAAAGCTACTAACAAGAGCAAGTGTCGTAAGAAAACTCCATAACTCAAGAATTGTTTAAAATGTCGGAACCTTAAGTGAAAAGGTTAGCTGAGAAGAAAAACGAAAAACTCTTGAGAGAGAATCTCGAAGTAAAATGATAAGATTATTAAGAAGGACGACATGCATAACAATTATCAAGTAACACTTAAATTAGAAATTAAACACATATTAGCTACATAAAATATAGTTGAGTATGTCCTATATGTCAATTCAATATATTAATAATCTATACAAAAAAAAACAAATCTGATACACACAAACAAACATAAGCTATTATATATGTTGATTAGTTTTTTTCATAATCTTGTAAAGCTTCCCAAACCCAAACAATCTCTATTTTGATGATACTTTTCATTATTTTATTTTATGAAAAAAAAATACAAAATCATAATCTATTAATATAATAATTGAATTCATTAACAATGAGAGATGTTAGATAATATTGTATTGCTTACTATTGATGAATCCATAATAGTAAATGGTGAAATAAGTACATACTACTCCACGGATAAAAACACACCACAGAAAATCAAACTTTGCAGATAAGAGTTCTGAAGTTGCGTATTTCTCTTAAGAGTGCATTTTTTTTTACAGGATCAGAATACTTTAAAACCGGTGGACTAGATCGAGAGGGGAACAACTCATCACTTTCAGTAACGTTATTGATTTTTTTCTAAAAGAAAATGGAGCAAATCATTTAGATCACACAATAAACACAACCCATTGGATTTATGCGTCGAAGTCTCAACAACATTCGACAGTGTCATTTGGCAGTGAAGGGACCGTTTCAATAAAACAAAACTAAATTTGGCAATATATGTTAACATGAATGTCAGCAAGACAGCATATAGTTTACACAAACAACCCTTTTCGATACTTTGTGTACTGTTTAGATTTTAAGTTATTTGTATGATCATTAAAAAATTCAAAAGTAATAAAGAAACAAGCCTATCTTTTTGTGTTTTTTTTTTTTTTTTTTTTTTTTTTTTTCATTTTTAAAATCAACTCTGTTTTTAATATTCAGTTTGATTGTTTCGTTGGACCAACTTTATGAAAATTATGTTTTCTATTACGAAATTATGTTTTATGGAAAATGCACCTGGGGTTCTCTATTATAGAACTGCTGATGTTCTACAGTCTGCTTGATCATAATTTTGAAATGCGCTAAAATTAGATTTGGGTGAATGCTTTGGATGTTGATGATGAAAGAATACAAAGCGAAGCTAGTAGATTATTTGGATACACCTTAGATAGGGTTGTAATGTGTTGTTGTATGAGTTTGACAAGTAAATACATAGAATGGTTGGTGTTGGCTAATTAGTTTTACCGGAATATAAGATTGTCTCTAGTCAGTAGCTTTGCTCCCATCCGATATGGTGTGGTATGATGATGTGTGGATCTCTCGTCCGTTCGCCTAAATGACTTCAAAATAGTAGCCTCAAACTATCCTTTCATCTTTTCTTTATATGGGATTGGTTCATATCATCTATCAATCCTTGCGCCGACTCATTCAAATTTCATGAGACATCATCATTTTGTGGGTCATCTGTGGTTCTTCATCAAGCCTCTTTCCTTACAAGAATAAGATGCTTGAATGGTTCATATGATAAAATAGGGGATTGGAGTTATCTTCAACAAGAATTTGAGATTACATATTATCAGTCGACGTTTGCTAAGGCACATCGGCACATATGTTACTATGATATGAGCTGTAAGCAGTAAGCAAATGAAAATGGTTTAGCCAAGAAAATCAAATTTATGAAGACACACATATTATTTATTTAAAAGATAGAGAATAAAAGGCACATACAATCTAGAGATTGACAACCTTTTACGCACATACACAAACTTGAAACAACTTTATAATTAAAACGCAAGAACGAGAGTCCTAACATTTTTGTCACATAAAGGACAATTATTGAAAACATGAAAACAACACTGCGAAAGATGAACACCCCTTCACCGAGATGTACATGGTATATTCATGGATGAGTATGGTATTCTAGGCAGTTTCAACTGCATTCATCGAGCTCTTGGTGCAGACGGTAGAGCATGCGCTGACACATTTGTTGACCGCTCCATTCACGATTTCACTTGCATCTAATAATGAAAACAAAATGTGAACAAATTATATATATATATATATATATATATATTCTTTAGTCGATTATTAAAGATAACATTGATAATTGTGAAAATGAATTTGGGGAGTTTGCATTACCAGAGTTCTGGAGAGTGGTTAAAGCACCGCACACAGAAGATACACAACCAACGTTGCAGTATTCACTCACAGCATCATCTTGAAACAAAATATATACATCAAAACTTTAAAATCATGATTTGTCTTGTAACAAATAACGTACGTAGTAAAGCAAAACTAATAATCAACTTACTTGTGTTCTCGAGAATGTCCTTGTTGTATCCGTTGGGACATGAACCACTAACGATTTTGCAGCCGCTGAGGCTTGCACATCTTTCCCTAGGAGATCCCGTCAAGCGGCAAACATTATAGATATTCCTAGCAGTGGTTGTGGGACAGCAGCTCTTTGCATCAACTTGAATTTGTGCCATGAACAGACTCAATATGAGCACACTTAGAATCAAAGTTTTGCCTTCCATCTTTCGACTGATTAGCTGTTTGATTGCAAAATGTAAGTGGAGAGTTATAAGCTTGTATTGATGAAATGGTGATGAAACAAAGGCTCGCTTAAATACTAATTGGTCTACATTATGCAACCACAAACTCCGTTTGACACCTTTATCACATGCGCTATAGAACGCTGGAGGGGACCAACCCTATCTCATTGCATACCTTCTTCACCCTTCGCTCAATCTAATTCAGACTAAGGATAGTGTTTTTTGTTTTTTTTTTTTTTTTTTTGTTAAACAGAAATAAAAAAAATTAATAACTATAATCTGTTAAAGTTTTGTGTTACTTAATATTTAAATTGTGATACTTATTATTCACACTATATATGCCGTATTAGTTTTGCTGGTTATATTTGTGTATGTTCGAGCTAACCGTATAATTATTTTGTATGTTCTTATCATATCATCCAGTCTGGTGATCGAAGAAGATTACGACAAGATTCCATACAATCTGTGTACAGGAAAATAAAAGAAGAGACTGTACTCGTCGGGAGTCTCATCTTGCGCGCTTGCCACAAAGTAGACAAGCATAAGTGATAGATACCCAAACCCTAAGTTCTAGCTGATGAAGATCTACGTAAATTGGTCTGATTGATACAAATGTAAATTTGTTACATTAACGATGGTTGTCCTGTTTTATCTATCTCTTGTAAATATTGGAGTTTGGCTTGTGAAGTGATTAGCATAAGGGCTAAGGTGAGAAATGGGTTAGAAAAACATTAATGGATTCGAATTATTAAGAACCAGAATATCGGAAAAGATCAGTGTGGTGTTGGCTTGATTCACTTGAAGAAGAAGCTTAGGTTTGTTGAAGTGATGTTTTACAACGTGTTTTGTGGGGAAGTTTCGAGTTATAACTAACTCTCTTGTGGCTGTGTGGGAGTTTTGATTTTGAATTTGGATATTTTGTTGGGACCAAATTAATGAATGGTTATCTTCTCTTTTGGGAATTCTGTTTATTGAGTGGATAAATCCATATGGGTTCTCTTGTCAATAACAAAGTGTTTATGTTCTGATTACGTGTATGATAATGATGCGTAATACAGTTTCCATTTTCTCGATCTAAACCGTTGTAGGCTTGTAGCCTATTCCTCCACTAATTAAACTTGGTTCAAAGAGGAAAAAAAGAAGAAAAAATGGGACTAATTGCAAACCACATCATCAAATTTTTAGTGTGTGTGTGTGCTGCCCATGATTGGGTGTTAAGAGCATGACTGGTTTAAACACATCTCGGTTGTGATTTCAATTGCGGAAGCGGGCGATTGTAGTTTTTTTTTTTTTTTTTTTGATCAAAAATATTTAAAAATAGGTGAAAGGAAAATATTTTTAAAAAATGAAGCATTCATTGTATAAAACGTTTTTTTTTGGTTTGAATAAATTTTTACGTTCAACTAAAAAAAAAGATAGTTCTGATTCGAATCATGATGTCTCGTTTCTTTGTGTCTTCAGAGTTCAGGTTCTGCTGCTGTTGTTTCTTTCATTTCGTTTCTTCGTATTCCTATTTCTAAATGGCATCAGGTCGATTCTAATCAAGAAAAAGAGGGCATAAAATCTATTGTTGCCGAGATTGATACTAAAGTGGTTAAAGGATCCATTGGAGGTACGGAATTTCTCTATTTCTTGTGTTACTCTTCAATATATGCTTTAGTTTTGGCTCTCTTTTTTGTTTCATATGAATATGAATGGTTAGTTTGTTACTTAAGTATAGGCACTGAGTGCCTCTGGTATAATGTTAAGATAGGACTTCTGCTTCTGAGAAAGGCATTACAATCCATGTAGGCCCTAATCCAATCGAGAGATCCATTGTGTGGAGCTGCCACTGAGATTTTACTCTTAATTAGGATCCTGTTTTCTCTTGTGGAGCTTTTTCCTCAAGGACCCAAGATTTGTGTATGAGGCTGAAGAATTTTGTAATCTTGTTGCTAACGAAAAAATTCTAGAAAACATCTCAAAAGTTCAGGACCGATACCCGTCTTATACTGTATGCTGCCTCACCAATAAGTTAATGTCATATGTAAAGAAAAGGTGTGTTTGGTAAAGTAAATTGGTGTCATGTTAATGTTTCCATCAGGTGTTACAATATTCAAATCTAAAGTTGTTTTATATTATGACTATAGATTTTTGAAATGATTATAATATATAAATTTTAATCAACTTTAATATGTAATTCATGATTACGTCAATTTTTGTTATAATATTTTGTTGATACATTTTCCCTCACGATTAAATAAATTTTATTAGCAAGTTGCATCTACTCATTATAACCATTCCTTTAATATTTTCACTTACGATCACATAAAATGTTGAATTAAAAAGATGAATAATTTTAATTGGTATTTGAAATTTATCTTTTATGATTTAAATTTAAGCAAAGTATGCGTCTTTCTCGAGGGTTATTATATACGTTAAAAATACTATTCATGACACAAGTTAATATATAAATTTATTAATTAAATTTATTTCTAGATAATCCGTAAATCATTTAAAGTAAGATTGTCAAGAAAAACATGAACAAATATGTCCACCTGGTACATCTCTACAATTGCAAGTAGAGTAAGATTTATCTCGAACTTCCTGTTCGCATTGAAAAACAGCATAACGATAATCACGATAACATGATCTTCCTGGAATGAATACATCAATGAAAGGTGCTCGCGCTGCCTCCACTATTTTAAATCAACCACAAAAATATTAGATGGTGGATAAAACGTCATATATTAAAAATATAAATTGATAATATGATAAATTACAAGCTTTTTGTAACATTTTTTCATCATTCAATCTTTTTATCTCACCTTTAGCATTATGCATCACGAAAAACACAAGAACACAAGACACCACAACCAAAGTAACAGATCTCATGATGCAGAAATGAATAACTGATTTACTATATTTTCTGCTTTTTTGTTTGTTTACCTCCTTCTGAATAATTACTAATCAACATTGGTTATATATACATACACCACACAGTAAGATATTTTTTATTCTTACTCAAATAAAAGGCAATAAATTTTTATTTGACCAAAATAATTTATTGCCCATTTGAGAGTCAAAACAAAACTTTTTGTTAAGGGGGAGATATTGGTTTGAGATTTGACTAGATTTTAAAGACTTTAAATGTTATGTAAAATCTGTTGTTATTGGATCAAGATTTTGTTAAAATCTGTTAAAATTTAGTGTTATTAGTTTATGATTTGTAAAAAGTCATTTAAAATCTTATCAATTTTGGGTTATTGTATTCATACTTTTATAAAGTCGTTAAAATTTTTGTGTTATTCAATTAAAACAAAAGAATCTATGATTATTAATGGATTCAATTATTTTGTTATTGGTTCATGATTTTATACACTTTCTTCACAAATGAAATTCATGGAAAATATCAAAAAATTACAAAGATTGTTTGGTGCACTTTGCAAGATTGTAGAAAACTAAACAACAATACTATAGAATACTCTCTAACAATCCTTAAAAATCTTCTACTTGTTCACTTTTGATGATATTGTTGAAGTCTTCAAATTTTTTATAAATTAGAATCCAATAACACCTTTTTAAGATATAGATGCATTAAGCTAATATATTACATATTTAACATATTCAAAGTTAATTAAATAAGGCAATAATTTTATATCTGACCAAACTAAGGAGAAATTGCAAAAATGCCCATTTCTATGCATTTTTCAAAAATACCCTTACATGTTATCAATTTTCAATAATACTCATTTTATGTACAAATGACCAAATTACCATTTTTTAGTGACATCACAAAATGTCCAGTCATTAAAATTGAAAAACAAATCCTGCCAAAATTACGAAATCAAAATTTTCTGCCAAATTGCTGAAAATTATCTTATAAAAACCTTTTAAAAAATTTTACAAGGTTTTTTATTAGAAATTTATAAGGCTTTTATGAGATTTTTATAAGATTTTATAAGGTTTTACTTCACAATAAAGAATGAAAAATGTACAATTACAATTATGCCTAATCATAAGACATAGTAAAAATTTGGACTCACAAATTCATCTATATTTAGATTTATATAATAATTTTACTGAGATCTTTAAATATTTAGCTATGTAAATTTTTAATGTAATTTCTCGTTCAATATAGTTATTTTCCGTTAATAAGCAAGCTATGCACAATGCAAAGCTGTCTATTTATTGACCCAAGGTTAGTAATGTAACATCCGCGAACAAAATATTGCATTTTTGGTCTAAGAGTCGATCGACACCCTTGGTATATCGATCGATACCAACACTTATGGTTTCGATTGGTTTGTTTTAATTGTTGTTTGGTTCGGTTTGGTTCAATTAGAAATCCTTAAACCGCATATATAAGTGGAGAAGCGACGAATTAAGTGTTTTGTGGTGTGTTGTTTGTCGTCGTTGAGTGAGAAAAGAGAAAAAGAAGGGAGAAAATGTTGGAGAGTGTTCTTGAGAGTTTTTGGCTTGTTATTGATGTTTTTGGTGAGATCTCTAGCTATAAAAGGGAGAGTTGTTGCTGGGAAAGAAGGAGAAGCTTGTGAAGGTGTTGTTTCCACCGTTTCTCAATCAAATCTTCCTACGAAAAAGGTAAAGGCAAAGTGTGATCGTGGAATCAAGGCGATGAGGAGAAGGATGTTCTAGAGGCTTGATTGATTGTGGTCTAGATATTGTTAGATTGCTAGTGTTGAGTTGATAGAACATTGTAGGATGTTGGAACTTGGTTATTTCATTGTTGGTTCTGGATTATTGCATTGTTGGTTATTGGAATGTTATTGTTGGAATTCTTATTGGTTTAATGGAATTGTTTTGTTATCCGATGTTGTTGTTTGTTGCTAGGTTGTTAGTGGGTATGAGATCACTAGTAAATTAATATTATTATTATAAAAAAAACGGAAAAGGTTGTTTCAAGTAATTATGGATTTTTATTGTAGTTAGTTTTTTTTGTCATGTCTAGTTACATATAAATTTGTGTTCATTATTTCTAACCCAAAAAAAATACTTTCTACTCTTCCATATATACTTCATCCGTTTAATAATATAAGATGTTTAGAGAAGTTATTTTTCTTTATAATATAGGATGTTCTCAAGTTTCTATGTAATTTTAAGATTAGTTTAATAATTTATATTATTCAGTCTTGTTTATGATTGGTTGAACTTTCTAAAAGTAAATATCTCTTAATTTGCATACTTTTACTTAAAACATCCTATATTTTGAAACTGACGAAGTATATGAAATTGGTATATTTTGAATTTTTACTCATATATAGAGTTTATATAGGCTAAGAGCCTTATAACAAGGAACACCAAATATTTTTCTGTAAATATATTTATTATCTTAAAACATACATCAGAAGCATAAAGAAGTAAATTTTCAAAATAAATAAACAAACAATAATCGAGGAACTCTCTTTGAACTTGGTTTCTGATGCCAGCAGAGGCGCAAAACGCCGGCGTCACGAGATTGCTCTTCTGATCTGCTTGCTCTGGTGACTGATGTTGTTTCTGATACTCTCAGCTTCACTCCCATCCTTGCAAACCTTGTCACAACCTTCAAAAAATTTTCCTCCCTCCTTGATCCTCGACGGTGACCAAGAGCTTAACGATGATATAAGACGATGGGGTCCGAAGTTTTCTCTCCCATCTCAATCTCTGTTCGCAATATCTTTGAGGTCAAGTTTTTCTCCAAGCGATGCAAATCTCAAGGTCAATCTTAACATCTTTGCTCATGTAACGTCCCGACCGCAACTTCTCAATGGGCTCTATTTCCCATCCCAGTCCATGGGTCCACCTTCCTTAATGGGCCTCACATCCTCTCACTAGGTCTGTGAGCCCATCCACATCCGGCGGCCGGTTTGCTATGTCCGGTAGGTTTTAAAGACTTTTTACCGTCCTTACAAATCACCACATAATATTTCCCTGTGTTTTGTCTTCACTTGCACAGTTCCAACAGTCATTTCCCGGAAGATCACCCATACTGAGACTACTCCAGCATAAGCACACTTAACTGTGGAGTTCTCTCAAGACCTTTGACCGAAAAGATAAGTGCATTTTGGTGACATAGGTGGCAAAATAAATTATTTTAAACCTCTTCGCAAGTCTTTGAAACCAGGGTGTCACAATTAACCACCACTAACAGATCGCAACATCCTTGTTGCACACCAAGACCGTCTCCCCTGACGGTGTGAGCCCACTCGACTACACACTCGTTTGGGTTCGGCTTTGATACCACTTCTAACGCCCCGATTACCACCTCTCAGTGGGCCCCATGTCCAATCTCAGTCCATGGGCCCACCTTCCTTAATGGGCTCACATCCTCTCATTAGGCCCGTGAGCCCATCCACATATGACAACCGGTTTGCTACGTTTGGGAGGTTTTAAAGACTTATTACCGTCCCTATAAATCACCATATGATATTTTCTTGTGTTTTGTCTTCTCTCGCAAAGTTCCAACAGTCATTTCCCGGAAGATCACCCATCCCGAGACTACTTCAGCATAAGAACGCTTAATTGTGGAGTTCTCTCAGAACCTTTGACCAAAAAGATAAGTGCTTTTTGGTGACATAGGTGGCCAAATCAATTCTTTTAAACATCTCCGCAAGTCTCTGAAACCGGGGTGTCACAACTCAGCCCTACAGATCTAATTTGACTCCCCCAGAAGAACCCTTACACCGGATTTTGTTGATGGCAGGAGGCATCCCTATTGGACCATCAGATGCGCCAATTTCGGTGGAGTCGGTGATGGTGCACGCCGGTTCATTCTTCTGGAAGGAAAGCTTAGGTTTCTCCGATAACACTTACTCGAGAAAGAAGATGAGATTTATCACCCACTCATTTGGATGTCTCAGATTTTTCCCAAGTAATATATTATCTATATATAGTCTCTTGTAGGTGTCTTTGTAAACTGGTAGATTGTATAAACTATTGGTAAATAGAGTTTGTCTAGATCAATTTAGTGGCTTTGGTTTAGGCCTGGTCTTTGTATATAAACTTACAATTGTATTCTTTTGTTAATTACTGAGAATGATATTATTTGCTAATATACTACTCTGCCAAGATCCAATATTCGGGAGTGTGACCATTCAACAATCTCCCGAAATCTTCGTGGAGTTATCTTCGACTCAACCTTCAATCGTTTGTGGCAAGCTACTTCCTTGTTCTTGTCTATGATGTATGGTTTTATTGTCGATTCATAACTGCTGTGTTTTACATCCTATATATGTTATCTACAAATCTCTTGTAAGATTACTAGTACTTATATTTGTTGTATCCGACTTTGAAGTTGATGTTTGCTTCCTTGTACTTGCTATGCCTTGAATGAATGAAGTATAATTTTGTTAAAAAAAAAAAAAAAAAAACATACATCATTAAGCCATCTATAAGGTTTTGGAAACAAAAACACAGTGAATCTACAAATCATCTCTATTTTTCAAATATTTGACTTCGCTTGCAATCAAACTAAGTTTATAAGCAATATATTTGGTAAGTGTATCCTGATATTCTTTTTCTTCTGTCATAAACTCCTTGCAACAAGCATCAGAAACGATTCCATTCATGAAAACTTGGGCTATAAGCATCAAAGACGATTCCATTCATGAAAATTTGGGCTATAGCATCCAATTCACATTTTGGGCTAATCTCGACAACACATTGATCCTACAATGTTTTTGGTTCGCTTACTTCTATGGCAAATGATGGAATGTTTTTACTCATCGAACAAAGATGACCACAAGTACCATAGACATGTTAAGTTTTTCTATCTTTATATGTTTTTAAAATTTTAAATAGTTTTTTTACTTTGGAGAGGGACAAAATGAATTTTTAGTTTGTATTTTACTCTCCAATTGAAGATCCTAACTCTAATTATAGATATGAAAGATAGTCTTGAAGTAGGTCATTATTTAGATACAGTTATTGCTTTTACTACATTTACTAAGCTTTAATTTTGCTCTTCTGTTATAGACTTATATCAAACAATCAAAAGCGTTAATTTATAGATATTTACTTTCTTTCAAAATAATATTCAAAAATAATATTTTTAAAATAATTTTCTAGTAAAAATTATATTTTAATTATATATGACCAGTTATATGATCCTAAAGGCTACCCAAGTGTTTTCAAAAAAAAAAAAAGCTACCCATGTCCTTAAAAATACACATTTTAAATTTAGTAGGCGAAAGAGAATTGTTTTTTTTTTCGAAAGATAAACTTTTTCTTACCATTATTGGTTTTCGTCTGGGACGATACTTATGTTTACCCCTAGAGGTGAACCCATTCATCCACCTCTCTTATTTAAATTAATCAAAATTATGTCATGTCATATAAAATAAAATAGATATTAATAAATATTTTAAGACATCATTAACCAAAAATTAAAATACATTAATTTAAGTAAACACAAACCGATACATAATTTCGTTGAATTATAAAATCCAAACCTGAATTCTTCTCTATAAACTCAAACCATTACATAACTTCGTTTAGTTATAAAATTAAAACCCTAATTCTGATTTGTCAATCCAAATCGACACGTAATAATCTATTTTAATTGTAAAATCTAAACTCTAATTCTCATTTGTCAACTCAACCCGATGTATAGTTTTTTTTGTAATTGTAAAATTTAAACGTTAACCCACCCCTCCTTTTAATTTATAAACCCAACCGTAAACCATGATTTTTCTTTATAAACCCAAACTCACATATCATATAATTTAATTGTAAAATATAAACTTTATTTATAACTTAAACCTCCACATAACCTTGTAAATCAAAATTTAATAATATATTCTTATTAGTTTTTTAAAAAATGTGAAAATTTTAAATTTTATTTTTTTCTATTTATTAGATGACATAATCTGATTGGTTGGAAAGAGGAGCTGAATGAATGGGTTCACACCTCTAGGTGTGCCCAAGTATTGTCCTTTCGTTTGTATTTTTCCTATGGATTTTTCAGTTCATTTTGGTAGCCTTAATACTTCAATAGGAGTTTTTATTTTAGGAGTGTTTCGGTAGACTAACGAAATATATACTTCTCCATTCTATGTAAAGCCTAAACTTTCATCTAATGATATTTATCTTCTTAGGAAAAAAAAAACAAAAGTTTCTGCCTCGTCGTCCTTTGAAGTGTGAAACTTAACCCACTCTTTATTTATTAACTGCTAGTAATCTTGAATTATTGCTTTTCAAAAAATAATATTAAAAATTGTGAGGTAAAAAAGGCTACCAAGTTTGATCCCAAACTTTTATAAGAAAACGAAAAGGAAAAGGGTTCTCACTTCATTTTGCGTTTTAACATAAAACTAAAAGGCATACCAAAAGATGACTAAATGAAACTACACAAAATACAAATGAGGACAACAAAATGTTACAAATGAATTGAATCACTAACACACAGTTAAGAAGAAGATAAAGAAAAAAAAGAAAAACCCCCATCTGTAATCATTACATTACAAGACAAACTATATACAGTATCATTATAATTAATCAAACAATTTTTGAAAATTTGGCACCCAAAAAAAAAAGAAAAAACAGAAGTTTCGATTGAAGAAATCTCCAAAACCAAAATAAAAAAACACAAAAGATGAAGATGTGGTTTACTTGTTAGACCACTGGAATTCTATCTCAAGATTTCTGGGACCACTTTTACTTTCAGGTAACAAACTGTATTCACCTGCAACTGCTCCCAGCATCACCACCCTGTCGATTTGGATCGTTACTTTTCCAAAGGAACTCTGCACAAAAACAAAACGCAAAGCCAAAGTTTACAGTTAAACCGGCAAAATTTAAAACTGTTATCTATGAATTAAGTTTACTGATATACCTTTCCCATTTTGCTCTTGTTCTTGCATGATATGTGGAGTTTTTGACCTTTGGGAGGGCTTTCAAATGACCATGAGAAACTCTCGTCCCACTCTGGGTTAGGACCTGTAGATATCACCTGAAAAAATCGAAAGATACAGTTGATTTCTAAGAATATTATAAATCACAGTGAATTGAAATAGGGGTGATGAGTCATTTGTTACCTTGGTTTGTCTAGGAGGATTGTTACCGAGTGTGATCTTGCAGAACACGCTCGGGTTACCAACGGATTGTTTCATGTTGTTACCGCGCTTGATAGTGACCACCAGCGTACCTGGCAAACACTGCAAGAGGAATTCAGCTTTCTCCTGGAACCGCGGTGGACCTGATTGGATTAGGTACTGAAGTAAGGGGATGGCGTCTGCAGCAGCAACTGACTGGGCCCTGGAAACTTCGGCCGGACAGGCTGACCAAGCTTGTCTGAGAAGAAACAACGCATCCAAGGCAGCTTCTTGAGTTGCCTCTGATCCTGTCTTCAGGGATGTAACTAAATGTGGTATACTTAGTGTTGCAGGCTCAGTGGCCCTTAGGCGTGGGAAGTTGTTAAACAAAGAGTTTAAAGCTTTTAGATACTCATCATTCACAGTTCCAGTGGCCCATAAGTCCTTCTCAATAGCAGCTGTAAATTAAAAGGAAGCAACATCTAAGATATAAGATAAATGATAAGAACCAGCAGATCAAATTGATAAAGAGGGTACTGAAACTTTTCTCACCAGTTATTGCTCGAACAGTCTCGCTAGATGCATACTCTTGGACGGTGTGATTAGAGAAAAGTATTTTTACGAACATTGCAGCCTGAACAGATGTTTCAGGATCACTGGAACTGATCAGATCCAAGACAACCTGCACACCACCTGCCTCGGCAACTGCTCTTTTGTTAGACCGGCTATACATGACAAGGTTTTGCAGGGCACATATAGCAACAACTTTCATTTCTTCAGTGGGTTGTTCTTCGAGGACATTAACTAAAGCACGGCAAGCAGAAGCTGCGTCAGTGCTTCTAGCGAGTGCTTCATTCTGGAAAAGATCACCGAGGGCCAAAGTTGCCAATAAACGCGCTTGCTGGGCTTGGGTCTGTGGATCCAAGAGGTACTGGGACAAGGGTAAGATTGCAGTCTTGGTGGCTTTTGAATCTCTTATCTTCACGTTGTTGAGAAGTACCTCAAGCAGTCTCGCTGCTGTGTCCTCACACTGATGAGACCTTAAAAGATCAAGAAGAGCTTCGATGGCACCGCTTTCAGCCATGGACTCTGCGCTGGTTCCATCATCACTTTCCAACACTAGAAGAGCGTTAAGTGCACCAACCACGGTGTTTTCAGAAGCAGAACGAAGCAGTCTTACAAGAACAGCGACAGGAACTTCCAGGTAAAATTCGGAGCTAAATTGCAAGATGATAACCAAAATTGATGCTGCAGACTCCCATAACACATTGGAAAGTGATGGATCTGCTTGCAGTATCACCTTTGACAGCTCACTCACACCCCTTTCTTTAGCTATTTCATTTGGCCAAGTTAGAGCAATGCTAACGAGAGCTTTCACAGCTCTTTGCTGTAATAAGTGTATGCCGGATCCCAGCACATGGATTAGAGGTCCGATCGCAAGTTGTGTTAATGGATCCTTCTGCAGATGCTCCTCGTAGAGAAGATGAGACAGAAGCTCAGCTGCCAACTGTTGTACTGCTGGGGATGGAGATTCCAGCAGCGGAATTAGCGGCTCAATCACTTGGTGCGGTGTAAGTGAATAATCAGCTCGGCATTGTGGATGTTCTAAGATATTGACCAAAACTTGCAGAGCACTGTGCTGTCCATCAGCTCCAAACTCCAACCTTGTCAGCAAATTGAAAAGTGGCTCCACCACTTTCGCAGCAGATTGTCCCTTGGCAATCGTAGCATTATTTGTGAGGATGCGAAGCAGTTCCGAAAACGCAGCACAAAGAAAATCTGGAGCTTCGTGGAGGATATCAAGTACGCAGTCGATAACTCCAGCTTTCACCATTTCCAGTTTACAAGCAGGCCTGTCCTTACCTAACTTTACTAGAGCCCTGGATATCGCCTCATGAAGCACATAGTTTTTACCATAGAGAAGGCCAACAAGAGGAACCACAGCACCATGAGCTGCAACTAGTTCAGCCAGTTGTTCATCATCGACAAGCTTATCCAGTGCACGTACAACTGAATGCTGAGCAGGGCTGAACTCAGTCATAAGAAGAGAGACAAGTGGCTCAACACAACGCGCTGCAGCAACTGTAGACCTAATCCTTGTATTTGCAAACAGAACATAACACAGCTCCGCAGCATCCCCCTTCAGTTCCATCGTATAGTTTGAAGAAAGGATCCTGCAGAGAACATCTACCGCATTCATCTCCACATCTGCAACTGCCAAAGCCCGTGATGGATTATCACTCAACAACCTAACAAGTGCAGCAATAGCAGCATGCTGCTCCCTCTCTGAACCAGTGTTGAGAATCTCTACCAATGGCTGAACAGCTTGTCTAGAAGACTCTGCATTTCTTATATGATCAGCGGTAAAGAGACTATCCAATGCCTTGGCAGCACTGTACCTAGCTCCTCTTCCACCTAGACGCAAAACTGCTACAAGTTGGCTGACGGCACCAAATGCTGAGTCATGCCTTCGAATTTCAGCACTGCTAAATAAGATGCCTAAAAGAACTGTTGCAGCTTCCTCTTGCTCGTCCTGAGGTCCAAGGGAAAGATATTTCGATAGGCCCTCAAGAGCACCTGACTCTACCATGACAATCATATTTTGTGGACAGTCTCCGGCAAGCTGAGTTAGAAGATTAAGTGCAAGAAGAGGAGCACCGGGGCGGTCTGGAATTGGTTTAAGAAGTTCAACTAGTAAGGGAATTGCTTTTCGAGAAGTAGCCCCAACTCTAATATCTTCAACTCGGAAAAGTCTTTCAAGGGCAACCTGGTCTGGGTACCGCACTAAATCGAACTCCTGCGATAGCTGCAGAAGTTCTTTTATGTCATCATCAGAACAACCAAGCAATGATATAAACCCAGCCGCAGCACCAGAGTTTGCAACAGATAGAAGAGTTCCCCGACTACCGTTACAGACAAGACTAGCTAGAGCTTGTGCTGCAAAATATCTGTCTGCGTATTCCTCTGACTTCACAAGATTTGAGAGCACTGGAACAGCCTTCATTGTTGCATGTGAGCGGGTGATTTCTCTGTCCTGGAAAAGTATGGCTAGTAATAATGCACAAACCCAAATGTTGGCGTCTTGTCCATTATCAGCCTGAAGTGTAAAAAAGGATTAGCAGCTAAAGCAATATAAAGGACAACCTAGCGTCCCAAAATGAGTTTAAACGTTAAATGCTATCACAGTGGGTTTTCTTTTATCAGTGCTTCTGATAAGCTGTGACCTCAAAGATTGTAATCTATAAGAGAGTTAAATACCTGGAGAAAACGGTTGCCTATCCTGTCAGTAATCAACTCGATGCCTTCTGACTCCAATATTACTGCTCTGCTCTTTTCATCATGACAAGAAAGAACCGAGAGCAACCAGATGGCTAAATTGTCACCAGAAATAACTGTTGCTCCCGTGGAACCCTCCCTATTTTCTGTTGCCTCTTCTTCTTCATCTTCTTCTTTTTCTTTGGGATGAATGCATATGCAGATTCTATCTTTCTCATCCTTTTCCTGATCTTGCACAGAAATCTGAGATGAATCTAGAATCCGCACAAGTGCTTGAACGAATTTGGCACACAATTGTGTCTCATTCAAATTTCCTATCATCTTCTCGTCGTTAACTTTGGCAGCACAAATAATAATAGCAGCTCCACCAATTTTTATTTTCGGGTCCCTGGTATTTATCACCCTTTTAGCTACAGATGACACGCAATCTCTGGCATTGTTGACCATGTTTCCCAAAACCATAGGCTGATCTCGGCAAAGTCTTGACAATACTTCAATAGCTTTGTCCTGTAGTGAAGGGTTGGCAACACTCACTATAGATGAGACTATTGGGGCCATACTGTTAGGAGATTCAGTCAAAACGACCCAAGCTGGTTTTACATTTCCATTACCTCCTGATCTTGAGAATATAGCAAGCGCATCTAGGGCTTCTGATATTGCGTCAGATCTTCCGTCGGCAGATTCAAGAAGAGACACTAAGGCAAGCACTGTTCCAGCACGGTTCACAGAATCTGTCAATGCAGAATCAATTCGGCGACGACTAAGCAGGCGGGCAATTGCAGCAGCAGCAAGTGTCTTTCCAGACACTGTGCCTTCACGTAGGATTCTAGTGGCTGACAAAATAATATCTTCGACAATGACCTTCTCTGACACTTCACTGTCCAATATAAGATTAGCCAAAGCGCACATTCCTTGCTCAGCAACTTCTAGAACGGAAGAATTGGCAAGAGAAACCAGAGTAGGCAATGCTTCTCTGGCAGAAATGGCCACATCCCGATTCTCCTTAATTGAAAGTAAAATTGCAGCCAGACAGCGGCAAGACTCAACAAGAATCTTCTCCGAATCCACATTCAGCAGTTTTATGGCAGACAAGAGAGTTTTGAGGGCTAGAGCGCTCTCACGCAAATCCTTTCTGATCTGAAAGATAGCTGCAAGAGCTGAGGCTGAATTTGCTTGAGTCTCTTCTTTTGCAGAGCTCATTAACTTGATCATGGTCTCAATAGCATCATTCGAAGCACTGCCATCACGTAACATGTCATTGAATGGGACCACAGAAAGCATACTCTTCAATGCATCCAAAACGTAAATTTTCGACTCAGGTAGATCACTGGTAAGCAAAGCAGTAAGCTGACTGATTGTTGCAGTATCTGATTTATGAATCAAATGATTCAATGTCTTGGCGGCTATTTCTTTACCGTTTGCACTACCATTCTTTAGTAGCCATAAGAGAGCAGGGACAGCATCAGCACTTTCAACACAAGCACGTATATCTTCACTATGATTGCACAAGTTCCTAAGGATGGTTGCAGAGTCTTCCCTGGCTTTGGCCGACCCAGTCTCTAGAATTTGAACAAGTGGAGGTATACCTCCAGCAGCAGTGATGGCCCACTTGCTTTCATCATTTTCGTTAGACAGAAGGCAAAGAAGTGCAACAGCACATTCTTGCTGCTGTTCGGACGACAGACCCAGAAGAGATATCAGCATTTGGATCCCTTCACGACCCTGTAAGGCAGGCCACAGGCTACCTTCCTGGTTACACAGCATCAGAAGAGCCTTTACAAGCTCATCTTGAACCTCATTCACCGCCATTGTTATTAGACCAACAAGCAAACGTTTTGCATCCGAGTTGGAAAGTTTGATAGAGAGTATGGAATTCCCATACAAACTTGCAAGTGCTTCAATTGTACGTTCTTGCACCAGGAATGGTAGACGAGGCTTGAACTGCTTTAGCAGAGTCTGCTCAACGACCAATGGATCAGAAGCTCTTGTAGTTTCTGCCTTGCCGTCATATATCATTAATGCTGAAGCTAACGCCCCAAGGGTGTCAGCAGTCTGAGCAGGTGAAGAGCAAGATTCAAGGCTCTGGCCAAGGCTTGATATGACATATGACAAACCACCGGAAATATTAGCAAGGGCACACATTGCATTTTCTTGTAGTGCTTGGGCATATTCACCTTGCATGAATTCTTTCGATGGAGCTATCGTTGCATTAATTAGAACAGGAATACCATTAGAATTAGCGATTTCTCGCTTTGCTTCCTTAGATTGAGCAGAAAGCGACTTGAGAGCAGCAGCTGCCTCCGCCCTCACTGGGGCTTCATTACCTGATCCTAATAACTTGAGAAGCTGTTTTGTAATGTCCGCAGTCAATACACTGGAACAAACGGAGGCGTCCTCCATCATCATACACGCAAGAAGGAAGCAGACATTAGATAGTGTGCTTGACTGCCCGCTTGCAAGCAGCTTAACAAGTACATCAACTCCCCCAGCTCGAATTGTCTCAGACCAAAATCCTTCTGTGGTGCTAGAAAGGTTCTTAAGTGCACCAGTTAACAAACCATCAACCTCTCCTTTCTTATTTCCACTGCGCAATTGGTCCCAGAGAACCGGTACAACTCCCTCAGTGGAAAATATTTTTGATCCAACATGGTCTTTCACACCACCTTCAGAAACAGCATAGATTGTCTTTGCTGCAGCGATCTGCCCTTCAACTGAACTGGATTTGAGAAGGCCAAGCAATGGGGGAATGCATCCCCCAAGTAACACTTTAACTCTAAGTTCGTTCTCCTTGCAGAGTGAACCCAAAACGGTTGCAGCTTGTATCTTCACTCCAAGTGATCCTGATCGTAGAAGAGAGACAAGTACTGGCACAGCTTGGGAGTGTGATCCGACAGCGCTGAATGCATTTTCACGCATTTCTATAAGGTCCAGTAACTGCTTCAGGCAGTATTCTCTTTCTTGTGCAGATGATGAACCTTGGCGCAGCTGCTCGATGCATTGGGCAACACTTGCTAATGTCCCGTCTGGATCTTCCATGCTGGTGGTGCGGTCTCTGCAAGTGATGAAAAAATGTTAGTTACAAAGTCGCTAATAGTTGTGCCTTTCTAATTAAAACGTCTCATCTGAAAAAAATGACATAAGAAACCAGTCCAGATAATATTGATATATATTAATCCACGATTGAGGTGCAACAAATACTGACAAGGCCTCGATTTTTTATCACACTGATTGGTAATCATATATGTGTTACCTCAAACTCATCTTTGTGGTTGAATGTGGAGTTGGGGGCTCTGAATCATGCATCTTCATATCCCCATTTCTCTCCTGCAATCAAGACCAGCCAACAAAAAAAATAAGTTAAAAGATCAAAAAAATTGCAAGACGTTTGCTCCTCTGGAATGGAAAGTGTCCTGCAAAAGACTATCAGGTTTTTGATGTAAAGAAGGAAACTTTATGACATTTCCACAGTAAACCAAAACAAGAAGAAATCAGTAAAGAGATACGCAGACACGTGAAATAACAAAACATAAAGATTACTCACAAGATACCATTCAAAGGAAGAAAAAAAAAAGTACCAGAGAATAATTAATCAACAATGGGATCAGCTCAAGTACAATTCAAAATCTGATTCAAACTCAAGGAACATATCTCAGCTTAATCAATCCTTCTAATACACCAGAAATGGAAATACCACTCTAGAATAACTCAGATCTAATTAATACTGCAGCTAAGCACTGTGATAAAATCGTATATATACTAATCAAGTTAATTACCGTCTCGCTTGGGGCAAGGCCATTCCCATTAGTGGAAGAAAATCTCCATCCAAGTGCACTTGTCATAATATCTTCTTTATTATTACACTTCACTTCAAGATTCACAAAATCAAAAGTAGACCCCAGAGACCTTGACCCTTCCCAGATCTACCAAAACCAGATCGTCAGAACATCAACGCCCCACTCCTGCAAACACAGAGATCAGACGAAGACAGAGCATAAAGATCCATATAAAGAAAGAATGACTCACTGAAGCAAAATGCAACTATCTAGTATCCAAAGATGACTCTACCTAACTGAATTATACTATAAGCAACTGAATATAAATAAAATAAAAAAACTCACACGATCCGAATCAATTCGAACTTAAAGCTAAATCAGGAAACTTTTTAATCAATATGAACTCAAAAAAGCAGGATTCAGATCGGGGGATGAAAGAATTCGAAATCGGAGATTTAAAGTCTCTCTCTCGGATCTCTCATTCAAATTGAAACACAAGAGATCCGATACCAAATCATGCAGATAGGTTGAGAAATTGAACTCACCTAAATGAGAGAATGCGAGAAGAAAGCAGAATCAGTTCTTCTGCATTTGTCTAGTTTCGTAGAAGAGAAGCGAAGAAGACGAGAGAGAGAGAGAGAGAGAGAGAGAGAGAGAGAGGTTTCTTCTTCGTCTGTAATTTTTTTGACTGAACAAAGAATAAAGCGGAGGAGAGAGAGAGAGAGAGAAGGGAGAGAGCTGTGTGTGGGCTGGTGAGAGAGAGAGTGTTGTGTGATTAGATTGGAGCCGGCTTTGTCCACCGACAAAGAAGTGGATTTAACTCAGCTGGCTTTTGTCGGCTTCAGCTCGGCTAGAAAACTAAACGAGTCGTGTACAGCGAATAATAATTGAATTTATTAAATACTTTTGTTAATCAAAATTAGTGACGAAATTGACTTAGCTGAATTTATTATAAACTTTTTTGCTCACCTCAACATATTTTTTTAAACATTTTTTCTTTGGTTAATAATTTTACAAATCACTTCTTTTTTTTTCTTTCACTAAAAAGATATTGATAAAAAGAAAAATACGTTAAAAAAAAACAAATTAAACAATAAAACTAACACAATAATCGATCTCTGACTTAAAAGATATTAGAATGAGAATTTGATGACACATTATTACTAGAAGATACTACCATTCACAACAATTAAGAAAAAGAATTTCTCATAATCTGATTTATAGATCGATTAAGATGATAACTCGAACATAAAATAAAATGTGATATTATTTGTAGATGATTGAAGTTTTTTTAATTTACGGTTACTAAATTTATATTGATTAATATATATATATATATATATATATATATTGATTAAGTTGGCTTCAAAGAAACCATCTAGTTCACTTGTATTGATTATTTGCTTAATTCAAACAAAACTTTTACATTTTATAATTAAAAGTCGACAAAATTGTTGGCTCAAGATGTCATTCCAAATTAATATTGTACAGTATATATGGAGTAGAAGACGTAGTCATTATTTATACTATAAAAAGAAAATTCCAAAAAAAAAAAACATTTTTGGCAGCATATTTGTTTATTCTGGATTTAAATATTTATTCTGATGAAGATATGAAAAGTATCTCTCTTACAAGATCAACTAGATATACAACCCAAGAATTAATAACATCGGATAAATCAATCTATTTTTTAAAGTAAAAGAAAAATAAGTAGATTTGCAGTAGTTGTTATTGGTCCTATATGTTGATTTGTTACCAAACTCGATTAAATAGTCCTTTACGATGGTAGTAAAGGTAACTACCACCAAATCGAATAAGGAAAACATTGTCAACTTGTTAATTATTTTCCCGTGGATAAAATTATAACTATCTTTTATTTGCGGCTTCCTTTGCATCTACATTATTTCCTTGATATGATACTTCATCTTGTCCAAAAAATGACAGCAATTTGGTTTTGTCCGAAAGTGAGAGAAGTCGATCGGGGGAACAAATTAAAGAAGATGGTAAAATAAATAACGTGGGAGAGCTTTACCACATGGCCTCATGGCTCATGATAAATCAAAGATTCTAAATTTTTAAGTATTATTTGTTTACCCTCGACGCATGTTTTGTTTCTATCGACAACTATGCCCATAAAAGCATATGATAAGCACAATTATGATAACCATATGATGCACATGTGCTCTTTCTTCCTAGCCAATTATGATCACAAGACCAGACTGGGGGAAAATAATATCATATTCTATGATCTTCTAAATTCTTATCACAATTTGATGCCACTAGTTTCTTGAACCGTATAAACCCACAAGAAAATAAGAAGGACAAAAAAAAAAAAAAAGACATTCTTTCAGTTGTGAGTTTTCTAATTATCTTTCTCGAAACTTGGCCATTAACACATACAATATTGTGCTCCTTGTTTTCCTCATCTTCTCAACGATGACTTTCAATAGTGGTGCAATTTGTAGGTACATTACACCTCGTCTCCATTGCTTATTTTGCTACTTCTTCACCCCTAATTACTAAACCAAGAATTTCTAAAGTGAGTTGAGATCTTTTTCCCTTTTCCATTTTTGCTTTTATTATAATTCATAAATTACCCTTTATAATTGTAATAAAACACTTTTCACGCATAATTTTAATGGCAACTGAAGTAATAATGATTGATTTTACATATTGTATATAATATGTACTTTTCTACATATATTAGATTTCAATAGCAGATGAAGTAAATAAATGATTGATTTGATATATAAATTAGGATCGAACCCTAAATTAATCCGAGTTTCTAAGAAAAGTTTTTCATTTTCTTAGAAACTTTTATGAGAACCTAAACTTGAACTTTTTAGTGTAAGTTTAATATGAAAAAAAAAGAGGTTATAACGGGTCATGTCTCAGCTCTTACCAAAGAATATAGCCTCTTCTTCCATCAAAAATCTCAACCTTCGGATGACATCTTGAAAATATTGATTTTTGAACATAAACTCTGATATAACTTGTGAGATCGTTTCTTGGGCACCAGCCAACAGAGTCAAGAAAAAAGTTCCAAAACGTGAACAAGATAAAGTTTTTACAATTTTGACAAATGACGATGTGGCTAATTCTATTATTCGTTGGAACTTGTTCTCAGTCTAACCAAAACTCACACAATCAAGCTCTATCTTTGTGTGTTTTTCCGTAGATCATATAAGCCCTCACTCATACGCAGAACTGTCACAAACTTTATGTAGATTTAAATCATGTTTAAAAGTTTTATTAAAGATATATTTACTATTGTAAAAAGATTTTTTTTTGTTTAGTATTATAGATCATACATTATATGCATGCTTTGTTAGATTTAATTTAATTAAGATCATAGATCAATCTTCTTTTTAATTCGGAATCATGTTTGAGTTCGATATTTTCCATTTGCACATGGAAAAAACGATATTGCACATATACATTACAATTAGGTCTAATACAAGTATACAACCATGAGATTTGATTGGTAACTCAAAACAATACAAAGAAAATTAATGAGTAGAAAAAAGTACATAAATCGTTAACAGTTAAAAGAGAGAGTTACATATAACGAAATCGGTACACCTTATACTGCTGAGATATAAGATTATCAGAGACAACCATTATTTCCTTCTTTATATATACATCTACATCTTTACTTTTAGCCGCAAATGCTCCTAACGACACGGAATAAGACATGGAAAGGAATTGTCGAGAGTGTTATTGAATTAGAAAACAAAACGCTAATCGTGTCTAGCTAACCAGGTTCCACTGATTCCCAAATTGACTATGTCTTAAACCGACTGAATTGACCACTCGTGTTTAGTTTGCCAAAACCAAAAACCGAGAAATTCATAAACGATTATTATTACAGAAATATCTTACATGTTGATCACTGGAATATACGAAAATATACAATTTTTTTAATACAAATTTGACACTAAAACAACACAAATTACTTAACTTAAAAGACTAGACACAAAAAGAGGACCACTTATATCACATCGCATCAAGTCACACACAAAGACACATAAAGTCAACTAAAAATAGAAGAAATATCTCACACTCGATTCATTCTTGTCTTTCTACAACTTCATAAGTCGACGACGGAGAAGACTTAACCGGAAATATTCTGTTACCGGCGGAAGAAACACCACCGCCTTCTCCACCATCTACCCCGCCATTTCTCCTCTTCTCTAACTTCTTTTTCATCATCTTCTCCTTCTGCTTCTTCTGCATGACTTGTAGATGTGCGTAGTTTGCTCCAATAGAAGACATTTTTTTTTGTTTATATATAAATTACGATAATTAAATTGATTATTATTAGGAGACCAAAGAGAGAGTGTGGTTAAAAGAATAATGAAGTGAAGGATGAGTTTGGTAATGATGAAGAGAAGTGTCGTAATTTATAGAGAAACGACTCATGCTTTATGACCGTTGGTTATGATTCCATTCTCATCATTATGCTTCTCCATGCTCCATTCTCTTTATCCCTTTCTTTATTTTCCTTTCTTTAATCGATTAGTTCTCTGACTTTGACCCAGCCCAATAAAAAAAATAGTTGGAAGAAATTTATGGCAATTATATTTTGGTGATAGATGAACCATTCAATTTTAATTGGTAATAATATGATTAGTATACTTATAATTTCAACAAATGTTATCAATAAAATTATATTTTACAGTCTAATAATCCAAATGCCGAAGAGAAGAAGACTCAATAAACTTTTAATTTTGATGAATATTCGCCAAACTGAAATCAATTGAAAAAACATATCACTGAAAAAAAAAACATATACCCATTGAATATAGATATTTTGTTTATTTTCTCCGTGTTATATATGTCAAGTTAAATATCTCAATTTGACGTTGAAAAAATGGCTTTTGAATCCTTAGTTATTATTAAACATCAGGAGACGGAAAACAAAATTATGCCTTTAAACTTCATAACCAATAAAAGGGAACATCAATACAAATTACAGTATTAAGCTACAAGTTGGTTTATCTTTCTGAAAAATATATGTTTACTCGTTCATGATAATGTAATTATTCCTGAGTGAGACAAACAATGCATCGAGTTTAAAAAGCAGATTAATTAGCATAGCTAAATGGAAAAATAAAATTTGTTCAAATATAATGAAACAAGTGGGTCAAAATAAACATGCATTAAAGTAATATCAAATTATAAAGGAAGTGTTATCTAAAAATGGTGGCCTTCGCTTTAAGGTCGGCTCTTAAGGCATTATGCATCCATATTATAATAATTTTTAATAATGATAAATTTGTGCACTGGTTTTAGCTAGTATGCTAATTAAAGTTGTCATCAATTTTTAGTTTAAAAATTACCGACCATTGAGTGTCCGAGTCCGCCCAACGCGATATGTATATGTGATCAGTCGTATGTGCCCAACTGTATTGTACATATATGATTTTAGTATATTACTATAGTTAAGTTTATCGAACTAATCTCTAATCTACTTGTGCTTTTCTCGTTTGGAATCACATTTTAATTTATATTATCACTCCATAGTCCATAGTAAAAAGGCGTGCTCAGAGAAAAGAGGAGTTATTTGCGAATCCATCAAGATCGTAGTCTAGGATTCTATTAAGATATCCCACATGCAGAGAATAGAGATTTGTGCGGCAATATATATAGTACATGGGTCTCTCCACACATTGCCAATTGGTTTTGAGTTGGATCCCATGTTTACTAATATGATATCAGAACCCATGGTAAATTTCTCTCGATTGTGGGTTTACCCGTGGATGTGCAGTCCCACAAACTTCACGCTTCAGATGTTCAGCCCTGAGCGTGTGGGAGGTGTATTAAGATATCCGACATCGAGAGAATAGAGGTGTATTAAGATATCCAACATGGGTCTCTCCACTCATTGCCAATTGGTTTTGAATTGGACCCCGTATTTACTAATATGGTATCAGAGCCCATGGTTAGGCCCAACAAGCAATTTCCCACAAAGAAATGGTTTCCACCTATGTGACCCATATAAGTGGCATGTCTTGTTGTATTTCCGCGATGTTGGGCTTGGGCTGTTTCCCGTTGGGCTGTTTTCCGTTGGACCGTTTCCCACACACATTTCGAGGAGGCCTATTAGAATCCCACATCGGTTGGGATATGTTCCTTGGGGTAATATATAAGGATCATGGACCACTCTACTCATTGCCAATTGGTTTTGGGTTGGATGTCCATGATTCCTAATAGATTCTTGTTTATGATTTTGCCAAGTTCTATGGCTATAAGATTTGTATAGGTTGTATGGTTCCACCACATGAGTGTTATGCTTTTATATAGCAAGTGAAACAAACACACAACATCGAGGCAACTTTAGAATTCACGATTTACTATAGACATTGAATGGTATATTTTCTGTTATTAAAGAGTTAAGGAGATTTAAAAAATCTATTTTAACAATAAAAACCAAGATTTAAAAAAACTAATATATAGAAGTCGTTCAAAACCATCAAGAGAAATGAATATTGTATGATAATTCTCCAAGGCATAGACAAAACTCCCAATGAAGCCGAAGTTTCGTTGTTGAGGACTTGGAATATGCAAAGAGCGGGATTGTGTTCACAAATCAATGTTAATCGTTATAATGATATCTTTAATCAATAATTTATTTATACAACTTTTATAGTCATCTCTAAAATCAACAATTGTGATGAAGTTGCATACTCTAGAACAGCAGTCTGATTATAACCTAAACTGTAATGTCTCATGAGTTGAGGAAGTAATAAGGACGAAGGTACAAGGGAGCTACTGATGTGCCACGTCAAATGTTTAGAAGGTGACATAAATCTGGGAAGCTGACTCGATACAAAGTTCTGATGACATAGATGTTACGGTGATACACTAAATATTAACTCACTTGGGTAATAAGAAGTTTAGTTCTTGTATGAATCTGTTTGAGTAATCTAGCTTGTACAATACTAGTAACTATATATACTATAAATATTAAAAATGCATTGTGTCAGTTCAATCAAAGCACAAAGGACAGAAACAAAAAGGTTTAAACTTTTAAGCTATATATACTACCACATGTATTTGTTGTCAAAAAAGCTATGCACCACATTTCATAAATGTTACTATAAAAAATTAGAGAAGAAGAATGATAGATAAGTCGGATAATACTTATTGGCCACTAATCTCCCACCATATCATACAAAGCTATACATTTTGACTTTTAATTTTATATATTCATTAAGTACTCTTAGAAAATTTCACCAAAACAGAAGTATTTGTATGCATGCATGTTTATTATCAAAAAAAAAAAAAAAAAAAAGAGGAAGAGAGTATATGTTGCATGCATGCATGTTTATGTGTAATCTATCTAAATGAGGTTACACATTCACAAAACTATGTATTCAAACACGCATATATAACATGTTTATATGATTAAGAAGTTGATATTCTATTTAAGTAAGTGTTAGTGCTAATGGTGCTGTTATACATATTGTTTAGAGAACTAGTATGAATGTATGATGGATTGACTTATTTATATATTGGTGCTTGTGTGGTTCCAGATTTATGGTGGTTTTTGTGTTTATATACAATATGTTGTTTTAATTTGTACACTCTTTATGTCGAAGTGCTAAGTATTAAAAGCGAGCACTCTGAATTTATTAACTTAATTGGTTCTATTCATTTAGCTTTGTCAAATCATTGCTTATCCCAAGAGAATAACTAATTAATTGTTTGTACGATTCAATTTGATATTTCAATATAACCTCCAAATCATGGTGGTTTAATGGTTGAAGGATGCATCGCATGTTGAAAGACTATAGTTCGAATCTTCCTACACTATCAATTCTAATCATAGTTGGTCATTGAGGTTTTTTTAAATGACAAAAATACATGATTTTCACAAGTTTCGATTAGCTTATCAATGATTATTTGAAACAAGAAAGAAATTAACAGTTCTCGTTTCTCCACTAAAACTCTAGCATATTGGGGTCGTGATATATGCTTTTGAGTTACGGCGGTCATATGCTTATGATTGTTTATTCATTTTTATAGTAAATCTATTGTTAAGTTTAAAAGTTTGTTCCTTGAAGAGTAGCTTACGTACGAAGAGTTTGGATCCAATTAAAAGAGAGTAGGGAGGGGACAATTTGTCCCTAGTTGACCCTAAAGGCCACACAAAACGAAACAACCAAACACCTCTACTGTCTTAATTATCTCTAGATTATTGTTGTATTAATAAATTCGCTAGAATATTGACATGCAAGAAGTGGAAAAAATGAAAGAAACAAAACAAAAGTCGAAAGAAATAATCATAAATAAAAAAAAATTAAAAATTCTTTCAACCAAGCAATTAAACAGATATTACTGATGATAAATGGAGTACATCATTTTACCATATTTTTTAAAATGTGATCGTTATTAAGTACCTTTCACTTTATAGTCACCCTCAAATTTGTTTCAGCGACTCTAATCCCTTTCATCAGCATCGCACTTTTTTTTTTTTTTTTTCTTCTAGATTTTGTGTCGCTACTGCTTGTCCAGTTATTCACAAAAGAACAAGGCCAAACTCTATTCATTTGAAATATTTTATGTTATTATCATTATGTTAATATACAATTTCACTGTTCATCTGATATATTATCATTTTTTTTATCATCTAATCCACTAGGTTTTATATTTACTAAAATTTTATGAGACAATCTTATAATAGTGAATAAGTTGTTGGAGAAAAAAAAAAGAACAATAAAATTGCTAGAAGATTGTTCACTTTTGAATTTAATAAAAAAAACAATGTTGAAAAAAGCGTATTTACTGGCTAAGCGGATACCAACATAATGAGTTTAGGTGATAAAATAAACAATAAACAATATAGTATAAACAATAGGATAGAATTTTATTTATTTATTTATATATAGTTTATGTAGTTGTGTTAGTAGGAAGAATATTTTTCGAACTGGTTAAGCAAATACATTTTTGTGCGTTTGTCATATACAAATTCTTTTTTTTCGAAGAATATTTTTGAACTACTATTTCCTCGTTTTTTTGATCAAAATGTGTTCGTTGATCTCTTCGAAGAACAACTCGATTGAGTTGTAGCTAGGCTTGAAATAACACACAAAACCGTCTGGTCTTCTTGAGATGGGACTTTTAGTATCTGTAACCTCCAAAGAGAATACCCAACGAATAGTGGAAAAAGCCATTCTATTTTCGATGGATGTGGTGGCTGTGAGAACCACGCAGGTCAGTATTGCTTTTAATGACCCTTTTGGCAAGGGTTAGAACATCGCTTTAAAGACGATTTCATAAAAAAAAGATTCCAAAATGCAAAACAATTCCTTTTATTATTAAAAACATCATTTTTATTAGTTATCAATCATTTTTATTAGTTAGCTTTTACTAAATTGAATACTGGTTTTGTAAGTTTTCTTTTCAGTACTATCTCTTACTAACTATTGTAATTTTTTTGATATAGTTTATCGTTATTTTCGTGCTAAATATTTGTTTTTTTAAACATTTATATCACAAAGAAAAAGGTCAAATTGTTAGTTATGAACTTATGAATAAGTTTCCAAACCCAAATCTTTAGACTAGAAAAATCCTAAAATTAAAATAAAGTAAAAAAGCCTATTTGGCTCTCTCTAGTAATAAAACTGAAAACTAATTCAACTATTTTAATACTCATGTTCCTTAGTAATCCAAATTTTAGAGGAAAAATAATTGTTGCAAAAAGATAGAAATTGTAAGATTTCTGTGCACTTTTAGTTTTTTTAATCGTCTGCAATTTAATAAATAAATGAAGGTCCGACATAAAGAAATCAAAGCAACAAAAACGATACATCCAAAAATTAACCAAGCAATGTTTTAGAATCAATTTTAGTATGTGTGGAACAATCTAGAATTTGGATTAATAAAGAGTATGAGAAATAAAATAGTTTTTAAGAAGTTATATTATAACAGTAGCTTTCAGTGGAGTAAATATTTTTACGGAAGTTTTCACTTTTTAATGGAGTACACACTACTTTTTGCCATGGAAATTTTTTGGATAATTTTGTTTGAACAGTCTTTTGAAGTGTAATTCACACTACTGACTACACAGACCTTTGTTTTTTTTTTCAAACGCATTACCCAAAAGAAAATACTACTAACAAATTATTGATATTTACCTATGTTGAAAAAAGAAACTCGTTAGAACAAACATTCACAACACAAGCTGAGTTCGTCAACATGAGAGGTTTCTGACTGAATGGAAGAGATCTCTGACTCTAATAAGTTCGAGTCTTTTCTTTGCTTACCAATACGAAAGATCTATTAGCTTTTAACATTCAGAAACAAACTCTGATTTCTCTCACCACTTAGTCAGATAGATTTCCCTCCGTGCAGTTGAAAAAATCTTCCATAGTTTCAATCACAAGCCATATTTATAGAAGGCCGAGTGTCTTCAGTTGCTGGACATGCTCAGACGGTAAAGCCGGTGGCGACCATTCTGACCCTACCATTTCCTCGTCTACATCCTCGACCACATACTCCTAGAAACACCAACCAAATAAAGAACAAACAATAAAAAACATTGACCGATACAAAACCAAAACGCTAAAGGAGACTGTAAAAGGTTAGCAAATTTCACCTTTGTTAGCATTCTTTTGGCTAGAATGTGGTAATGGCGCTGCCAAATGCGTTGTCCAACCATGGTTGCAACCAATACGCTATAGAATATACCGATAACTGTAAATAAACCGAGAATTACTAATGCCATTATGAAGAGTAATGGTAATCCGGCTTCTCCTGCACCTCCAAGGCAACCTCCACACTCACTAACTGCACTTGCACAGCCTTCAGTACAAGCAGTGCAATCCGCCCACATACAAATAGTTCCCGGTAGATGGCAGTCTGTGCATATCCTGCATTTTGATATTGTGTTTAATAAATGGGTAAAGTCAACTCGAGCTTTAATATTTTTTTGTTGTATTGTAGTCTAGCAGATAAAAGAAGAGAAGAAAAGGAGTTATCTACTTCCTATTCTTATTTCCCACTAGCTTTGGTGTAACAGGCTTCCTCTAGATTGTCTCACAATTTATAGTCTCTGATACTACTTATTCATACAGAAATCACCCAGGAGCCAGGTAAGGCAAAAGCCCACATATTCCGGTAAGCTATATCTTACGAAACTCTATCATGTGACCAAATGAGGAACACTTCTAAACAGGAGCATACCAATAACTTTGTTTCTTAAACAAGAAAAAACTGAAAATAAAAACAAAGGAAGAAGTATGGAGACTGTACCCAGGCTGACTTCAGCAGAGACACAATTCACGGCAAGGCTGTGCTAAATCATTGCGAACTCTTCGATCATAGCAGGTAATGAAGCATCCAGATAGACCCAGCAGAGCAAAGAATAATAAAGCTCCTGTACAAAACAAACATCATCGTGTAAATAAACTTTACACATGTAATTTTTGAGAATCGCTTGGCACAAATTTCTTTAGTAATTCTCATGAAGAGCTGCGTAAAATACAGAATTATGATTTCTAAATTCTAATACACTTACTAAGAAAATTATTCTTTAGTTCAAAAATCTACGAGGTCCATAATTCTAAATGTACATGTCTACGTTATCAACCCCTTAACTTGATCTAAGTCCAACGGATGACAAACCTTTCTTCACTTACTACTATGTAGGGGCAGAAAGGATATGAACGATGAGATAATCTGAGAGCAATTCCTAATATAGGAATCCCAGATTCTGATCGAAGCAAAACAGTAACTAGGACATATGTACAACAACAGACTAAGAGATCTTTATGAAGATACTATATTATCTAGAGGAGAAATTAGATATTGTAGTTTGGGATCATACCACACATGTAATAAAACGTGACCTCACTGTCAAAACCCCAAATATGACGTAGCCATGATTGCTGGTAACTATCGATGAAATAGACCATGTAGGCCAATGCAGCAATCACCTGTGAGAAAATGAGTCATTTAGAGAACATGAGTTAGATATATTACAAAATGAAAGGAAAAAAATACAGTAAGAAAAGAAAGCACAGATGGAAACTGAATACTTACAAGCTGAACAGCAAGAAATATGGATAAAATATCTCGGGTAACAAAGAAGCGAAACTTCAATGTACGCCATTTCCTATCTCCAGCACTATGAACTCTCAGATAATATGGAGCCTTGCAAGTTGTGCAGTGTGCAAACGCAAAACCTTCCTGCAGTAATAAGAGTTTACTGGGCGTTAACATCTCCTATTCATTATTGTACCCTGATACTGACTAAAACACCAACACTCTAATCATCAATCACTTTTACATCCAAAACCATCCTTCGTTAGCCTTCGAATGGTTTTCTTCTTCAACAAAAACAGAATTTTACATCAAGAGGGCAGTTCTTTTTCAGTTACCCTGACCATCCACCACTAATAAAAATTACACAGGTTGTCATATTAGATTGAAAATGGAAGGGGCTAACAACAAATACTAATAGTCAAAGAGTGAAAGCTAGCATTTACAGCTTTCAAGTAACACTAATGGCTGCCAAGCATGGATCCAAGTTGAACTACAACGTACGAAAAATAAAAGCACCTTAATAGCTCTCCAATGATCCAAGCAATCACGATGTACATACTTTGATGTTCCTTTGCATTTGCATGGCGCAATGAAATCCCTACCTGACCATAATCAATAAATGATCTTGAATCAACTCCTTTACAAGAGTTTTATCACTACAGACTAATCTAAATCACACCAGAACCATATACGATCTACCATCTGTATGAGTTTCTTAAGGTCAGTGATTCATGTCTAGTCGCACCAGTGATAAACCTAAAAAGGATTAAAATTTTAATCGAATTATATCATCCGAATCACAGAACTGAGGTTTGACATATCTAAGGGAACAATAAAGGTTCTAACTTATAAGATTCCAACAACCAACGAATCAGTAGGAAAAAAAGCAAAGCAAGCAACGAATCTAGCGGGGACGTTACCATCAGTTTCAAGGCAGATTCGACACTGAATCTGTTCACCAGGTCCAGCTTCGAGATCGATCTCGGAAGAAGGCTCCACGATCGGCGACGGCGGAACCAACGGCGACAATTCCACTTCGTCCGCCATTCAATTCCGAAATCTGGGTAAAACCCACGAACACCCAGAAAGAGAGATGAAAAAAAATCGAAACTTTAGTTGAGCTCTGATCTCGATTTCGTTAAACCCACGAACACACAGAACTGGTTGGTGTTTGTTGCCGTTAAACAAGTAGTATGTGAATTGACCCGTCACTCACCGGTTCTTCGCCGGCACACCTTTTGACCTTTTTGCCCTTATCCCTCCATAAAAATTAATGTTACAAAAAACGAAACATGTCTGAGCTCGTGTTCGAACCGGGGACCTCTAGTGTGTGAGACTAGCGTGATAACCGACTACACCACCCAGACTTGTTTGTTAGAGTTTTAAATTTATTTAATATATAGTAAATTAATCTAGTGTTCTCTGGTCCACCCTATTTTTCAGAGGGGGAGGAGCTTCTTCTAGTTTCTGAGTTTTTTTGTGGACACTGCCGTCAACGATGACGAAAGACAGAGAAGAACGTAAGAAGGAGAAGAAAGAGAAGAAGGAAAAAAAAGAGAAGAAAGAGAGGAAGGAGAAGAAGCGTCGCGAGGCTGAAGAGCTCGCCGTGAAAGAGAAGAAAATCTCGAAAAAGCATAAATGTAAATCCAAAGAGACAGAGAAACCCAAGAAGAAATCGAAGAGACACGAAGCCGAAGAGGAGGAGCAATATCCTAAGAAATCGAAGGAGAGCAAGAAGAAACACAAGAGATCGAGATCATCAGATGATTCCGAAGAAGAGCCAGAGACTCATCAAATCGTCGATACGACGACCGTTACGGTCCCGGTTGTTACAACAAACAACGAGTCGGATTCGGATTTTGAGTTGGATAAGGAAGACATCAAGCAACTTCTTGAGTCTTACTCTAAGGAAGAGCTTATTAACCTAATTTACAAAACCGCTGAGAAAGGTTCTAAATTGATCTCAGCAGTGTTTGAGTCGGCGGATAGAGATAGCTCTCAGCGTAACATATTCGTGCGTGGTCTTGGATGGGACACTACACATGAGAATCTCAAGGCGGCTTTTGAGGTTCACGGGGAGGTAGAGGAGTGTTCTGTGGTTATGGATAAGGATACGGGGAGAGCTAAAGGGTTTGGCTTTGTGTTGTTTAAGACGCGTAAAGGAGCTAGAGAGGCGTTGAGGAATCCGGAGAAGAGAATGTTTAATCGAACTGTGGTTTGTTGTGTAGCTAAGCCGTATAATGCTGGGAAGACGCGAGAACCAGTTGAATCTGTGAAGATTGATTTAACTCATACGGCTAATCAGAGTGAAGTGGCTTTGCCTGGGCTTGATTTGGCTCCTGGACATGTACATGGAATCGATAAGGGTCATCAGCACCAGCAGCAGCAGACTATGCCAATGTATGCTGGACACAACATGCCTTTTTACGGACATGCTCAGCCTCCTCCTGGTTTTAATCCCATGTATGGTGCAATGATGGGTAATCAAGGTGCAATGATGGCTAATCAGATGGTTGCTGGTTTACCCAACTATCATATGTTTGGCTCGGGTATGTTGAACCAGGGACCTATGGTGCCACCAAACCATATGGGAATGCCGGGGCAATATGTTGGTGATGGTAATGTTAATGGTGTTGGTGTTGGTGTTGGTGCTGGTGCCGGTGCTAGTTTTGATGGTGAACGTGCTTGGTATCTGAGATAAGAGAAACCAAGTCGTATGACCCTCTTCTCTGATATTTATGTGGTCTCTTTGATTAGATTTCAAGTTATAGATTAGGCTAACGACTAGTCCGGTATCTTCAACTTGATATTTTGGGAATTTCCGAGTTTTTTTTTTGTGTATCTTTATCTTCTATGCCTGCTCTTTCAAACTTAATTTTTTGGTTTCATCAATTCTGGTCTCTTTTTAAGGAGGTTTTATCCATATATGTCCCATTATTCTGAGGGAAATGTGCGTTTAAATGATGAATTCTCTTGCTCTTAAGTTTCCCATTGGTGTTCTGCTCTGTTCTCATAAACTAGTGACATGTGGTCGTTTTGTCCAGAAGATACAGTTACTATTGGCTTTAAGTCGTTTGCCATCTCTTTCTTTTTGCGGATCGCAAAATCTTGGCGATCTTCTCTATCTAATGAATGGAGAGAAGGAGTCCGTTTCCTTTTGGTTTTCCCCATTATGGTCTGAAGTCTTCCTTCCTCTATACCATCAAGCACACGTTCTGTTTTTTCTTATGTGGCTCTCCTTATGGAATTTTCTCTTCTGTTTTCCCCGTTTTTGGTTTTATGTCTTCCTGATCTACCATTAAATGTCTGGTCTCTATAGCTGGAGAAGAAGCTTATGGCACTTATCGACTATATGTCATAACTGCCAAAAGTCTTTCTCTTCAAGTATAGTTGGCTTGAGACCCGTTTGTAGGATCATATGGTTTAAGATTCTTGTTTGAAATTGTCTTTTCAAGTATTGCCAAAAGTTTTTGAGACTCTTTTAAAAGCTTCCTGTTGATTTTCACCGTAATAAACTCGAGTTTTCTATCTCTCTAGCATTTTTATTTATGTTAACCTTCCCAATCTCTTTCATCACATTTCTCTTTTCTTTTAGTGTTGACCCTTTTTCTTTTGTATTTGTGAGTGCATTTTGTTTTCAGTCGCCAAGTTAACTTGCCTTAAGATTCAAGATTGTTTTGGTTCATTGGTCCTTCGACTTTGTTTTTGTTTTCACCTATTTATCTTTCTTCTGGATATACTATCTTTTACTTGCTCGCTCGTTATGGACAGTAGTAGAGAGTATAGCTCTGCTTGAGCATTGTTATCCAGACTTTGCCAGTTTTCTTTTAAATCGGATTTTCACAATGACCGATGCCCAATCCTCGATCTGTTAGAGAAGATCAATTTTGTTTTCGGTTTTGTATTATGTCTTCCTCCACCAATGTTTTTACTACTGCAGCTATCCATATGAATCTACTCGTATTCATCTATGGTATGCTTCAGCTGTATCAACTTTTGTTTGGTTTGGTTTTTAGCATCAGTTTTTCATTGTTTTGGGATGAGTAGTGAGTTTTCTTTTTTGTAATGTACTAATGTGCATGGAACTCTGAAGATCTAACAGAACAGAAACAAAACTCTATTTAAGATCTCTGGTCTAAGAACGATCTTGTTATGGTATCGATAGCAGTCATTTACATGTGTTCTGATTACCACATGTATATATATTAGCGTTCACCAATCGCGTTTGGGAACCGCGAAATTGAACTCAAACGCGCGGTATCTGCGACTAGAAAACCGTGTATAAATAAATTAGAAGATAAAAGCAAATCAAACCCGAGAAAATAAAAGAAAAACCAAAATCCCTAAAAGCTTTTAGACTTATCCATGGCGAAAACCCTAGAGAAATCAAAGAAGCGCAGACTCGTGAAATCCAAATCCAAGAAAACAGATAAGAAGCAGAAGACTAGCGAACAAGAACAGCAACCTGAATCCTCGACGCCATATTCAAGTTCAAGCTCCAGCTCTGATGATTCTAGCGATTCAGAATCAGAGAAAGAAGAGTTCGAATACGACCCGGAGGAGCTACGAGACCTTCTACGACCTTATTCCAAGGAACAGCTCGTCGACCTCGTTTGTTCCGCCGCGAAGATCGGTTCCTCCATCTATTCCGCCGTCGTAGAAGCCGCAGACCGTGATGTCACACATAGAAAAATCTTCGTTTATGGACTTCCATGGGAGACGACTCGCGAGGCTTTTGTTGAAGTCTTTGAAGGCTATGGAGAGATTGAAGAGTGTACCGTCGTTATAGATAAGGTTACTGGTAAGGCCAAAGGGTTCGGATTTGTTGTGTTTAAGACTAGGAAAGGAGCTAAAGAAGCGCTTAAGGAACCGAGGAAGAGGATTCTTAATAGAACAGCTACGTGTCAGCTTGCTTCATTGGGGCCTGCGGCGTCTGGGAAGGGCCATGATCAAGCGGGTCCGGTGAAGATTAGTTTAGGTTCGATGGGTAATCATGGCCAGCCCCAGCAGCCTCAAGGGCAACATATGTTTAACGGTGGTGGAATGGCTGCATCGCCGTTTATGTTAGGGAACCAGTACAATCCGTATATTGGAACCGGAATGTTGGGGAATCCAGCTTTATCAGCAGTTGGAGGAGGCTACATGTATCCCATGTTAGCCGGTGCTCTGGCTCATGGTGGTATGGGTTCTGATATGTTGTTACAGTCGAGTCAGATGGGTGGGATTGGTGAGCCAGGCGTTGGTGTTGCTGGTGTTTCAGTTCCTGGCAACTACTTTAGAGGTCAGAGTCTACCTAATAATAATGCTTATCCTGATTCTGATACCGGGAAAAGAGGGGCGGGTAAAGATGCGGATGCTGGTGGTTCCTCCTTTCAAGGCTACTCAAACTATTCATGGTACGCTCTCTCTTAACTTTTTGCGTGTTTATATTGCAATGTCTGTGCTCATATTCTGGTTTAAATGTCTTTGGATAAGCATCTGTTGCATGATTCATACATAGTAGGCGCCTAGGCCCTTTGGCTTATTTTTTAGATAAACATGGATAAGGCTTTGTGGTATCATCGACATGTCTTTACTAGTTAATGTGTTGGCTTAAATGGCTAAATAAATGTTTGCTACGAGGAACTGCTACAGGAATGAAATACCTAAATTAGGTTCTTGAGGTAGATTATCATTTTCATCACCGCCTTATTTATTATCAATGCATCTTGCTTGGATTCAAGATTATATATTTTTGGATGGGTGGATAATGTGTCACACCAAGCTTTTGTTTTATTTATTTTCCTCCAGTTTTGTTTGTTTTTCATTTTTGGTTTCTGTTTTCTGTTGTTTTACTTACAGTCAGCCATGGTTTTACAGTTTTGTTAGTACCATTTGTTTTATCAAAGTTACTTTCTTTATTGGTTATGGAAGTTTGGTGATGGCAGGGATGAATGTTGTTACGTTTTGGTTTGTTTCTTGTCTTATTGGTTTTAGCGTTGCACTTGGTTTTACAGTTTGATGATTCACCATCTCTCCCTCATTTGGTTTTAGTGTGAACGTTTTAAATGGACCTGTAACACGTTAGCATTGAGCTGATCTTGCTGCTTCATTCATGATTTTAGTCTTTCATGTTTTACTGTTTTTATGTTTGTCCCTTTGATTTCTTTTGTTTTTATTTTTCGGGGTTATCTGACCGAAAGGATTGGGTATTGCTCCTGTTTGTATATGGTTTCGTTTTTCGTCATAAATCTTTTGATAAATATATGTTTGGTTTTTTTTTTTCTTGAACTCCAACTTTGCAGATGATGTGAGCTGAGCATGAGAATGAAAAACATGCAGTTCTGGAATTTCATTTTTAACAGTTCTTTCTCCCATCTCCGTTCTCTTCAGTTTCACTTTTGTATTAACTTCCTGATATTTCTATTAAAAAGTACTTTTCTAGTTTTTAGTTTTTAGTTTTTTGTATTATTTTTTCGTTCTTGTTTTCTTTTCGGTTTGATTTCACTCTTGCCCGGTACCATTTGAGACGACAGTCTATTAATGTCATTGTGATTATTCGTTAAAGGCCTCTGTGCAATCTCCATTATACCTGTGACTTGCTTCTGCGAGAAGGTTTGCTTCAAGAGGTTTATTCTAATCTATTGTCGAGAACTAATGGTAATGCCTTTTTGTTCCTGAGTTTACTTTTGATCACATGGATTCTCAGATGGCCTGGCTTTGTTTTCATTATTCAATCAAAGTGATAGGATTAAAATTTCTTTCATCATATATAATGACTTAAGTTGGCTGTTGACCCTTGAAGCTGTTATGTGAATTTGATCACATTTGATGACCTCATTAGCTATGCATGTACATGAATAATGATGGGCGTAAGAAAAGAAAGCTGATGCATTGGATCTGAAAATGGTTACACTAGACAAAGCCATAGTCGAAGCTAAAGCTGATGTTGCCTTAAAGATTCTCTCCTCTTCAGGTAAAAAGAAACACATAACAACTTTTGATTTTTGAGTCTAAAATGTTAAGAAGATATAAGTGGTTGTTCACTTCTTCCTCTTCTTTGGTGGCTGAAGTGCTTCCTCGTCATCTTCTTCCTCTTCCTCCTCCTCTACCTCTGCCTCCTCATCGTCGTCTTCTTCACCACCATCTTCATTCTCATCTTCATCATCATCATCATCATCATCATCGTCGTCGTTCTCATGGTTCTCATCATCATCATCATCGTCATCATTACCGTCATCCCCTTCAGGTTCATCATCATCATCATCTCCAGCTTCACCATTCAAATCAGGATCACTTACAGGTCCTTTCTTTGTCTCCTTTCCTTCTGCATCATCTGCACCGCATTCTTCATCTTCTCCATCATCATCATCACCAGCATCATCATTGTTGTTTCCATTCCCTTCCACTGCATCAACCACCTCGTATCCATTCTCTAAAACATCACCCTTCAAGACTGCGACCTGCAACTTCAAATGGACTTCATCACTTAACCAAAAACAAGCTTTTGTTTCACATGATCTTTACAAGTTAACATGATATTAAATTGTTAAATGGGCCGACATGCTAAATTGGGACATGGGCTTCTTCTAGATATTAGATTTGGAAAATTTGAAAGCATAATCTATGGAATATACCTCTTTGATATTTTTTGGACCCACAATTTTTATAATATATTTTTGAAGTAAAATAACTATATCTTCATATTCCCATTAAAGCAACCGTCCTCAACTAATATAGCTATTATTATTATACACACCCTCACAATATTTTCACCAAAAGTTTTAAATTTAATTTACTTTTCCAACCACCCATTCTAAAGATGTAGTAACGCTTCGAGTCGGTCAAGATTAGTTTTTTTTAACAAAAATTTCAGTTGTGTGTGAGCGAAATATATGACAGATTCAGCACATTAAAAATTAGAATTTGGTTTTTATAAGTTGTTTGTTATATGCGACCGTAAAATACTTGTAAGGAAAAAAGAAGTTGAGAAAATTGATTTTTAAAAGAGAGAGAGAGCTTGTAGACGACAAAAAAAAAAAAAAGAGAGAGAGAGAGAGAGCTTGCCTGAGCGAAGAGCTCTAGCAAAGAGGAGACCACAGTAGCCGTTAAAGCCAAAGCGGTGCACTTCAGCACTGAAGCGTTACCAAGAACCAGAGACAACCTCAAACCTTGTTGTTCCAACTCCATTCTTTCTCTTCTTTGTTAACTCTGTATTTAACAGTTAAGAAATCTGTTAGATCTGCAATGATAACAAGAACAAGAAAATAAAATATTCAGAGAACTTTCTTGTACAGTTCCAGAATGGAAACATAATAAAAATTAAGGTCTGAGAATTTCAGAAAGAGTGAAAATAAATTCAAAATTCAAAAAGAAAGAGAAAAATGGCATAAAGAATCAGAAACAGAGGAAAGATTAAGGTCTGAGAATTATAATACATACAAAACAATAATTTGTTGACAGAGACTAACAATAACAGAAACAGAGACAATAAAAAGAAGAGCGTACCAGAGAAAGAGCTTTGAAATTGGGAAAGAAACAAAAAAAGAAAGAGAGAGAGAGAGAGAGAGAGAGAGAGAGAGAGAGGGAGAAACTAGAAGAAGTGAGCTCTGTTCATGAATGGAAGTGTTTTTGAGATTTGTGATCAAAGAAGAGTTGTTCAGAATCTCAGATATAGGAGAAGAAAGAGATGAATGAGAGATGAAAGAGAGAGAGAATGAAGCTGCCCGTAGTTGTTACTACGAATCCTTAGGGCAGAACGGGCAGTGACTCTGTGTATCATCTCCAAATTGACCTGCCACGTAAGCTAAACAAGTGTGGGCTCTCTCTGTTTAGTCAGACATTTTATGCCGACCAAGATCTTTCTTCCTTCATCTATGTATAATGTAGTCAAGTCAATGGTTAGTGTAAAGAAAGGCTTTTGTAACAAACAGAACCATATTCTCTTCTTCTTCTTCTATACTTCTTTCTCATTGTTCCAATTCCATTTACTCTCTCTCTCTCTCTTTCCTCTTTATGCTTTCCCAAAAATATCTCCATCGTTCATTATTATCCCTTCTCCTTTAGCACTTACGACTCACATGCCTTGTCATCTTATTCTAATGCTCACTAATGATGATGATGATGGAACTTGTATACCAATGTAACAAAAACAAAGATAGAGGACAAGTTTGGTTGGTTTCCAAATAAGTCATACCTGTTCTATTGTACGTACAATGTGGCTTGAGTTAGACCATATAAGAATTATTGGATCTTCCTTATTCTTCTCACCAATAATCTCGGCATGAACAAAACCCATCTTTGAAATGGTGAAACCTTGTTGCGTCTCTCACTATTATTTCCCTTCCCACAAGCTTGGAGATGAACTTTATAGCCGTATGGCAATCATTGCACACTCTGAGATTCTTCATGATCGTCAATGTGGTTTTATCTGGAGTGTTAATTAGCCCGAATGCAATTGCTAGTTTCTCGCTGTGGTGCCTTAAAATCTGTTCTTTAACCTCTTCTTCGAGGTCGTGTAGTACAGAAGCAGTGTCGGGAACATATCCCATTTCCTTGATCTCGTCCCAAATCTTCTTCATTGTTATGTAGATCTCATTCTTCTGTGGATGAGTCCCGTCTTCAACTCCAAAGACATGGACTTTGTGCTTCACTTCAATCCAACTAAACCCTTGTTCCTTCTTCACTCTTCCATCTTTCATGGATTTTCTTATTTTGGCAGATTCTTCCCATTTTCCGCAAGCTGAGTACAAGTTAGCCAAGGCTGAGTATGCTCCGCTGTTCTCTGGCTCGATAAGAAACAATCTCTCTGCTGCAACTCTCCCAAGATCAACGTTCTTGTGAACCCTGCAAGCAGAAAGTAGTGAACCCCATGTCACTACATCAGGCTCAATCGGCATCTTTTCAATGAACTCTAGTGCTTCCTGCAATAAACCAGCCCGTCCAAACAGGTCCACCATACAAGCGTAGTGGCTAAGGGTAGGTTCAATCTTATAAACGTCCTTCATTATGTGGAAGTATTGACGGCCTTGGTTGACCAAACCAGCGTGAGTACAGGCAGAGAAAACACCAACAAATGTTATGTGATCAGGTCTTAGTCCTTCCATCAGCATTGTCTCAAAGAGCTCGAGTGCTTCTTCTGCATGACCGTGCTGTGCCAATGCTATAATCATGGACGTCCAAGATACTGTATCTCTTTCGCTGCGTATCAAATCAAATGCCCGCCTTGCCGATGTAATGTTACCCGCCTTTGCGTACATTGTTATCAACGCGTTGCTGACAGAAACCGAATGAATTTCCCCTGACTTGACAGCACTCCCATGGATTTGCTTTCCATGACCTAATGATGCCAAACTTGAAGCTACACTTAACATTGCCGCAAGCGTGTAACTGTTTGGTCTCTGCCCACCTCCAACCATTGATCTGAAAAGGTTTATAGCTTCACCATACAAACCATGTTGCTCGTATCCAACAATCATGGCGGTCCATACAACTACATCACGATCTTTCAACGAATCAAATATCAACTTAGCTTGATTCATATCTCCAAGCTTAATATACCCATCAAGTAAAGCTGTAAAACCTTCGATCTTGAGATCAGCAGTTCCTCTCTGTTCTATCAGTCTCCTGGCAGTCTCAACCCCTCCACACTTCGAATACATCGAGATCAAGGCGTTTAACACAATTCCAGAGATATCAAATCCAGTTGTAACAATATGAGAATAAATCTGCTTCCCAATACAAAGTTTCTCAAGATTGGCACAAGCAGACAACACACTCGCCAGAGTGAATCTATCAGGTGACAACATAGAATCCTTCAGCATCTTGGAAAACATATCTAGAGCTCTGAGATCATACCCTCTCTGATTGTAACCAGCAATCATAGAATTCCAAGTGACTATATCGCGCTCAGCCATTTGCTCGAATCGCTCCATAGCAAGATCCATCTGACCAACCTGCATATGTAACGCAATCATAGCATTCCAGCTTGAGATGTCTCTAACCACCATTCTATCAAAAACTACTTTTGCCATCATTGGATCACCACATTTTGCATACATATTAAGCAGCGAATTCGAGACGGAAACGTTACAACGAAGGCCAAGCTTAACGATGAAAGAATGAACCTTTTTACCTGTCTCCAAACACCGAGTTGCAGCAACCGATGCAAGCACATTCGTAAGCGTAAACTGGGTCGGCTCAATCCCTTCCTTCATCATTTCCCCCATAGTTCTTAAAGCCTTATGATACTGACCAATGTTCTTATACCCAACAACCATCGTGGTCCACGAAACCGAATCCTTTTGAGGCAACCGATCAAAGAACTCACATGTCGAATCCATATCTCCTCGTTTAGCATAGGCAGAAAGAACCGTGTTCCATGAAAAAGCTGTTCTCAGAGGCATTTCGTCGAACAGCTTGCGTGCGTGAAGAGCGTAACCGGTCTTTGAGTAGACGTTCATTAGATTATTAATCAGGTAAACACTGAAAAAGAGACCCGATTTGATAACGCGACAATGAACTAGTTGCGCTGTGAAACGACCATTGGACTTGTTTACAGATTTTTGCAGGAGATTAGTGCAGAGTTCCAAGAGAGTAGATAACGAGAGTGGAACCGGAGCATCCATTTAAACTGTAGTTTATATAAGTTTCTCTGTTATAAAACTTATTACAACTTCAACAAATCTGTACAGGTGACAACTCTTCGGAAAGAAGAAATAAGATTCTTGTCATCAAATAAGTTTATTTTTTGAAAATTGCAATATATTTTGAAATATATATATATATATATAGTTTTAGAATATTGGACTTATATATTTAATATGTTCTTTTTTTCACATGAAAAAAAAAAATCTGAAATAGAATTGGGGTGGTTTGCGAGAATAATCGTATTTGATAAACTTCTTAACAACATATTCATAAACTGAAAAGTCCAAAAACCATAATTAAGTGAAGCCAAACTCAATTTCAGATTTTTCACTGTACGTCTTTGTGACATGAGGAAGAAGAAATCTTTAAGAGTCTCTAATAAAATTATATATATATAAGTGTAATCAAGCATCAATATCATCATTTTCCCTTTGCAAGTCTTTCAGGGTTGTAATTTGTACTTTCTTGGGAAGAAAAAAAAGACTTCCAGTTCGAGTATCAAGAATCCAGAGATCTGTGAAGGTTTAAATTGTCATTTTAATAACCGTGATGTTTTTTAACGCAGTAGACGGCTGCCACATCATCGATATAAAATAATAAAAAGGGATTATACTGCAAGTGACTTTTAAGATTATGATATTGACCTGCATTTATTTGAACTGAAGAGTTGTTTTGCAAAAAAAAAATTACTTGGTGGGTTTTTTTACTCTCTATAGGATATTTTTTTGACAACAATACAAAACAGATACGAAAGAACATTGTTTACATAGGTATTCGAATGTGGTACAGAGCGAACACGTCACGCCAAATTATCCGTTTTACCATTCTGAATATGACTAAGATCAAAGAGAACGATAAGAATTCCTCTTTTTCAAGCTGGATCTCTTGAAAGTAAGGCATGAAAGCTGGCCACTCGGTAGGTGAAGATGGTGAAGTCGAAGCAGTCAGTAAGGAAAACAACATTCTGATTATCCGCTCCAATCATGCATCTCATCGTCCAAATCAGAGCTTTAATCACTACAAGAAAACACGCATTTTGCGACAAAACAACATTCTGATTATCCGCTCCAATCATGCATCTCATCGTCCAAATCAGAGCTTTAATCACTACAAGAAAACACGCATTTTGCGAAAACGAGTTGCGATGGATTATAGCTGACGCAAATTTGCGGTGGATTTGCGAGAATGAACAAGAAATAAAAAAAAATCCCTAGCACATCCCTCGCAAAATTGCGAAACTGGTCGTCGCAAATCCGCAGCTCAATTGCGGGGCATTTACGACAAATTCGCTGGGAAGGTCTCCTTCCTCGCAAATCAATTGCAATATTGCGACGTTTTTGCGAAAACATAATCCATAGCAAAATTGCTATAGACTCGCGAGTGGATTGCAAAAGCCATAGCAAATCCATTGCAAAGTTAGGAAAATTATTTTTTTGTAACTATTACAAAACTTAATATAATTATTCTGAAATACATTTGAATGTGTTCGTTCATAAGGTGAATTATTCTAAAATACATTACTATTAATGATAGAAAAGAGTATGATGAGGCATTGGACCTTATAATATACTTAAAAGTTAGTTTTACTAACTTTTTAAATCATTTTGATGGTTTTTACAAATTAGATGTTAAAGGTTTGCGACAAATATGCGACTGATTTGCTAGAGGCATAGCAAATTAGTCGCAAATCCATCGCAAACTACTCAAAACATAGCAATTCCCTCGCAAACAACAACTTTAAACCCTAAACTCTAAACCCTAAACTCTAAAGAATAATTACATTACAATTAATGATTAAAAAGATGAATCCAAGACTTATAATCTAAGATAGAGCAGTGCAACACAAAATTGTTGGAGAATTGGACAATTTGGAATATTTGGCGAATATTTGTTTCAATGTAATGAACATATATATGATATAGTGTAGAAGATAGTTAATGTTTAGAGGAAGATGCAAATATGGACAATTTTGGATAGTTTGATGATAAAAAAAAGTATGATGAGACCATTGGACCTTATGATATACTTGAAAGTTTATTTGACTAATTTTTTTAAATTATTTTGATGGTTCTTACAAATTAGATATTCAAGGTTTGCGACATATTTGCGACTGATTTGCTAGAAGCGTAGCAAATCCGTTGCAACTCTATCGCAAACGACTCAAATCATAGCAATTTCCTCGCAAATAACAACTTCAAACCCTTGAACCTAAACCCTAAAGACTAATTACATTACTAGTAATGATTAAAAAGATGAATCAAAGATTTAAAATCAAAGATAAGGCAGAAATGACAACTCCAAAACCTAAACCCTAAAGACTTTGTGAGGGATTTGCTACGGTCTCTCGCAAATCTCTTGGAAATCTTTGCGAGGGATTTGCTAAAGTTAAATATCTCGAAATATAAATTATATATTTTTTAGTGGTGTGCTAGGGATTTGCGTGGGACTATTGCAATTCCCTAGCAATATTAGCGAGGGATTTGCGACGCAGAGTTTTTCTATATAAACAGAAAGTCTAGCAAATCCCTCGCAATATTTGCTATGGAATTGCGAGGATATTAAATCTTTATATATACAAAAGACCTAGTTTGAGCGAAGCTCAAACCTAGCCGCCGCACAAAAACCCTAAACTCCGTTTTTCTCCTTCCTTTTTCTTCTCTAGTACTTTTCCAATAAATTCTTCTCTATTTCACTCGATTCTTCTTCTCCTCTCCTTTAAACCTTTTGCCGTTCCACTGAAACCTAGATCTGAGGTTGTCTCTCCTTTTATTTTACTATTTTATTTGTCCGATTTAAGTTTTCTGCTTGTCTCATGCTTGATTTGGAGAGGGCATGGGAAAGATATGATTATGGTGGGGGCGCAGGGAAAAGTAGCGCCGTAGAGGTTTCGATGTTCGTGAGAGAGGAAGAACGAGGAAGGAGGAGGATGGTGCTTGTGATGGAGAGTAGCATATATCATTTTTACAACAGATCTGACAATGGTATTTTTTTCTCAGTTTTTTTATTTCGTTTTGTGTTGTAATTTTGTTTTATAGATTTCCAAAAGTAATGATTTTTGTGAGAGGGGAAGAGCGACATCAACTTTGAGCTGGACAACAACTCCTTCACTGATTCGATTTTGTGATGTTAGCTTGGAAATGAAATCAGTGTTACTTGTTGTGTGTGTGTGTGTGTATGTATGTGTATCTGATTTTTGGAGATCTTTTAGATTCAGAAAAGAGGAAGGTTGATTGTTAAAAAAAAAAGCAAAGAAACGAGGAAGAAGAAGTAGTCATGAAGGAGATGTCAACAAAAGCATTGTAATTTGTAAATTTTGTGTAATTAATTTTTGTAACTTTTATTTTCTAATGTAGATATTTTGTATAATGTTTTTATTTTATATATAAATTAGTATATATATATTTAATTAATTTTTTGTAAACTACATATTTATTTTAATTTGAATTTCAGTTTTATTACTTTTAAGCAAAATAAAATAATCTTAATTACAAAATGGAAACGTCACTAATTATATGATACAATTTTGTCTTAATAATATTGTTCAAAAATTGCGAGCGACAATAATGTTGCAGTCACATCGCAAACTTTGCGAGGGATTTACTAGGAACTAAGTTGCAATGAATTTGCTATCGCTTTTGTTCGTTGCAATTTGCGCTTAGTTTGCGAGGGAATTTTTTTTCTCGCAAAGGTTACGAGGGATTTGCGATGTTGACCGATTTGCGAGAAGCGATTTACGAGGAACGGACAGTCCTTGCAAATCTCTCGCTTTTGTCGATTTGCGAGCGATTCGCTACATATTCGTCTATCGCAAAACCGTTGTTTTCTTGTAGTGAATCTCCGCATGAAGAAAAGTGAGACTGCGATGGAAGTTAGCTTCCCCCATAGCGGGAGACTCCCCTTCGGAGGAGAACAAAACTAACTTATACCTGTATATTGGTCAGTCGTTTTCCAAAATTCATCAACAAAACACAAGTAACTTGGCGCTCGAACAAGAGATCACGACGTCTTATATAGAATATTTTTATAAACATAATTAGTATAGAGGATTATTATAATTTTATAATATTGATATGATTTTAGATAAAATTACATATTTTGATTTTCCCTTTTGTCGGCAATTAATTAAATTTTGTATTTGCCTTTTCATTTTATTAGGAAACATATCCAAAATACGAATTTTATATAAATGATGATAAATATACTTGACCAAAAAAAAAAGAGAAAGATAATGAATACGTATATCTTAATACAATAAATTAAAGGGGGCTTTTCTTTTTGGGTCTGAAATTAACCAAATTGTCTGACCAGAAAAGTAAATCATTTGCGAAACCCTAGCTCTGCTAGATTCTTGTTAGTATCGTACTCCTGCGAAAAGGGAAAATGAATCATGGTCCCGTGATTCTTGCAACGGCTAGCCATGATCATACCATCCGATTATGGGAAGCCCAAACCGGTCGCTGTTTCCTTGACTTTGACTACTATGATCCTGCTTTGGTGCCTGAGGGTCAATTGGTGTGTGGTGATTTCTCAATACTAATCTGTGTGACACTCTTTTAATTTTTTTTTACATTTCATCTGAAACTTTTTTTTTTTTTTTTTTGTGTCTTCAGCATGTAAATAGGCTTGAGATAACCCCAGACAGGCGTGGACTAGTAGCAGCTTGCAATCCTCACATACTACTCTTCGATCTCAATTCCATCGACCCTCATATACCTGTAATTAAATATCCCTTTTATTTTTTTTTGTTCTTTAATTCCTTGGTTGAATGAATGATCTTGATGGCATCATTAGGTGAGGACTTTTGTATCACACACCAACAATGTTGTGGCAGTAGGATTCCAGTATACTGGAAACATGATGTATTCAGGATCAGAAGATGGCACAGTTAAGATCTGGGACTTAAGGTAGCTATGGTACAATTCATGTTTTGTTTCTTTCTTTTTAGCTCAATGCTGATTTAGATTAGTTTCATGATCTTACCAACAAATTGCTAACACTTTCAGGGTTCGGGGATGCCAAAGGGAGGTTATTAATGATTCACCAGTTAACACAGTTGTTTTACACCCAAATCAGGTTTACATCAACTATATATCCAAGTCATGTCATCTATTACTGTTATCTTACTTTGTTATCTTTTTTTTTTTTGTACAGACTGAATTGATATCTGGAGACCACAACGGCAATATACGTGTATGGGATCTCAGAGCAAATTCGTGTAGCTGCGAACTGGTTAGATTTTTATCCTAGCTAGTTACATTTTCTGAGCATAAGTAGATAAAATCACTAAGGTGTATAACTTATAGGTACCAGAAGTTGATACACCTGTACGGTCTTTATCCGTTATTTTGGATGGGACAATGGTTGTTGCTGCTAATAACCGTGGAACTTGTTATGTATGGCGCTCATTGAGTGGAAGACAAGTACTATTCTCATTCTGATTATATGAAAACTTTTTTTTATTTCTTCAACGGCCTTGCTGTAGTTGTTCATGCATTAAATATTCGATTGTTCTTTTCAGACGATGACGGAGTTTGAGCCTCTTCATAAGCTTCAAGCTCATAATGGTTACATCCTTAAATGCCTCCTTTCTCCTGGAAACAAGTAATTATGTGTTTCTTATTCTTTCTCTTGAACTTGTTTTCTTCGTCTTCTTTCTTTTCGGAAAGGTCTTACATATTTGTTAGCAGATATCTAGCGACCGCATCATCTGACAAAACTGTCAAAATATGGAACGTTGATGGTTTCAAACTAGAGAAAGTTTTAACAGGTATGGTATCCATGTTTTTGGAACGGTTATTTCGTTCTCCAATACACTTTCTTACACTCTCAACATCATATATAATTTAACAGGACATCGAAGATGGGTCTGGGACTGCGACTTCTCAGCTGATGGAGAATATCTTGTAACAGGTACAATTTATCTCTATTTACTGGAAAACTTGTGCGAGACAGAGGAGTCTTTTAAACTTGTTAATTTGATTATTGTAATATTGTATAGCATCATCGGACACCACGGCTAGACTGTGGTCGATGCGAGCGGGAAGAGAAGTGAAGGTGTACCAAGGTCATAGCAAAGCCACTGTGTGTTGTACAGTCCGTGGTTAATTAAATCCTGTAAAATCCAAAAGGCTAAATTATGAACAAATTATGACTGTGTTTGTTTTAAATAAAATTATTCTGTACAATATTTCATTTGGATCTTTTTCCAAATTGCTCCTCTGATTTTTTTTGTGATTAAGAAGTGATTCTCTCTACATTAAAAAGACCAAAAAAAGAACTCTGATCAACAATATGAGAGGCCTTGCAAAGTAAAGTATCATTTTTTTTTAAAGACCTTGAAAGACAAGTAAGCTCCGAACCTATCGAACCTCATTATATATGAGTTCGATAAATCAATCCACTAATATGATTAGCTGCCACAAACATAACACAACATCAAAAAATCAATGCTTGTATAGATTTTAATAATACTATTGAAATTTCTAAAGTTGTGAAAACAGGATCGATCAACATTAATTTTTATATAAAAAAAATGTCAATCTACGAATAAATATTATATATAGCTCATTAGCTATATTAATAATATTCTCATACACACTTAAAGGAAGAAAACATTTCACAACGTAATATCATTACCATCTCCTTTAAAGTTTAGATCAGAAACATCTAGACAACGCCAAGTGTCATAGTAAATAGGGACAGTGCAAACGAGATCAGACCGCTTGACCGTTCCACGCATCCCTGATCCACACCTACTCAACACGATGATCGTACACCAAATATTCTTCTTTTTTGTTGGTTGACTAATAATATCTCCCAAATCTTCCCACAAAAAAGCAAGTTTTCCATTGCAATCCACCATTCCAACAGGCATGGCAATCGACTTATCAAGCGTCAAATCACTGACCACTCTCCACTCCTTACCTATAGAGTCATACCACATTAACCCAAACTCCTTGTAATAAACATAGATCACATTGTTTATCACACACACTCCACCTCTGGTCCATGCCCTTTCATTAGCCAAATCAAAAGTATCACATCTACCATCTTTTGTATCGTAGATAATGTGTGCTCTTTTATTATAACTCATACCATAAACCTTCCCTTCCACGGCCACAGATTCGGTCACAACTTTTCCATATGGATCGACTAGTCTTTCTCCATATTGGATTTTCCCATGGGGACTTAATGGTCCAACCTCCCAAGTTTGAGTCGTTGGGTCAAAAACCTCCACTTGGATCTGGTCTTTGCGGCACCCTCCCGTTACATATAATTTTCCATCCACAACTGTCACACCTTGTAAATTACGAGGCTCGTTCATGCTAGGACCCTCACACAACTCCCCGGACCATGGATCCAAGAGCCTAATGCTCGGGGAATAATGATCCATGGATCCACCGATAAAGTAGATCGTGGAACCTACCGAGACGATGGAACAACACAGCATCTGTCGAGGAAAATGCGGAAATGATTTAAGAACACTTCTTTTCTTCTCTTGTGTGTCAAAAGTGAACCAATGAAAGTTCCTGCCAATACTAGTAGGTTCGGTAAAGCAGACACAAAAGATGGGATAATTTTTGGCCATCAAGGATCGCATATGTGCAAATTCAGGAGAACGCACAAGGGATCGGAACCTTTTGCAAACGCAAGAGAGGTTTGGGTAGTAGCATCTTGGGACGCGAACTAAGCAGTTCAAAACTACAGCGTATGGTAATGACCAAAACGACAAAGAAGATTGGTCGGAAGACACAATCTCGTATGGCTTAGGGTTTCCGTTGACGGGCTTTCCAGCTCGTCTCATGAGCCTTTTTTTGTATAAAGTCCTCATGAGTTTACTTTGAAGGAGACAAAAAAAAAAAAAAAAAAAAAAAAAAAAAAAAACTTAGTAAACTAGGGGCGACGATGCTCGATGACTGTAAGCTAGTTGGTGTGATGGTGTCGGAGGCGGCTATATAGTGGAGGAGGGAGAAAAATAAGGAGCCCTAATTAAAATGAGTTTATATATAAATATATATTTTCATGTGTAATTAATACGAGTTTATCTATGTGTTGTGTTAGTTTTTTTCTTTATTTTTTTGCTAATGTAATCTTTCCTTAATTTTAGTGATTTAGTATATAATTTGTGGTATATCGCACAATAATTATTGTTTAATATAATTTTAGTTAAATCAGTTTGAGTTGAGATATTTTATATTGGTGTTATTAAAATAGTAAAATAAGGATTTAACCCGTATTGAAGTATCATATTAATGATATTTTATTTTGTAGTTTATCAATTCAATCATGTAATGTCATATAATTCATCATGTAATATAGCTCGTTTGTGTTATTTTTAAAATTTAATATGTTTAAATATTCATAATTTTAAAATTTTTATTTAGTTTTGATATATCAGTTATAAATTATAAACTTCTTAAAATTCTATAATTAACTATATACAATAAATTTACAATATATGTAGGTTGAACACACACTTTTTATATTAATTAAGTAATATATGTTTGTTTGATATGCATGAAAAAAAATCTACATTTTTATTAACTTTATGCATTATATGACGATTCACTATATTTAAATTTTAAAATAAAAAAAAAAGATGATAGGAGAATAATTTTTTTAATATGGAATAAATCTTCTAAATATCTATATTAATTATAGAATATTATATATATATATGAATAGTAGAGAGAATTAATTAACTTTGTTTGGATATGAATATAAACATTAAATGATATTAAATGTAAAAACTTTCCAAAAAATATTTTTAAGCAAAAACTGCTTCAAAAATACTACTCCCTCCATTTTAATTTAACTGTCGTTCTAGAATTTAATTTTTGTTTCATAATAATTGTTGTTTTAGATTTTCAGTGCAGATGTTTGATGAATATTGTTGTTGTTTTAAAGTTTTAACCAATCAAAAAATTATGAAATATATTAATAAAAGGCAAAACAGAAAATTTAATACTTTTCTTAATTTGTGTGCAAAAGTCTTAAACGACAATTAAAAAAAATCAGAGGGAGTAGTATATATTTCGTTTTGGTTAAATTTGAAAATATAATAAATAAACTAACTATATTATATGCAATTACGATAGATATAGTATATACTGCAGTAAGTTAGTAACTGCGTGTTGAACAAAGCAATTGTGTGTTGTAAATACATATTCCATGATTAAAACATATATCAGAATCTAAGAAGGTTAAAAAAAAAAATCGAGGAAGTTAATATACGATAATTTTGGAGCAAGTCATAATTGAGAGAACCTACTCGCATTGATATTTCGGTGATGTAAAACCTAATTATTTAATTAACTTTCAACATGTGGTTCCTTCAAATGTTAGTTTTCCTAAGTTTAAATGCTTGTTTGATTTTTCAGAATCAGCTTTTGATATATTAACATTAAGTTCCTCTTCATCTTCCTCGATCGTCTCCTTATGAACAAGTTTGAGAGATATTTCTGTAACTTGTGATTAGTTATCAAGTTTCAGAGATAGGTAATTGGTGATATATATGCACAGAAATGCTAAACCAATGCAACATATCAATAATATCGTACAAAGTACGAAAATGTCTCATTAAACAAACATCATAAACATATCAATAATATAGTACAAAGTACGAAAATGTCTCATATTAAACATCCCTTAGACAAACATCATAAACATATCAATAATATAGTACAAAGTACGAAAATGTCTCATATTAAACATCATAAACATATCTCTTTTTGAAGTTTTAGTAAGAAACACTTAGACAACTCCAAAATTCATAGTAGTTAGGGACAGATCCAACTAGATGAGACCTCTCGACCTTTGCATGGATCTCAACTCCACTCCTATCCAACGCAATGATTGCACACCAAAACCCTCTATTACCATCGACCATGCTACCAACCGGCGGTCCACCCCACAGAAACCCGAGTTTTCCATTGCAATCCACCATTCCAACCATGAGATTCATTTTATCAAGCGTACCAAAACCTTTAACCTCTCTCCATACCTTATCTTTAGAGTCAAACCACATTATCCCAAGATTACTGTCATAAACATATATCACACTGTTTATCACACACAATGCACCTCTCCTCCAAAATGCTTCTTCAGTTACCATCTTAAAAGTCTCACATCTACCATCTTTTGTATCGTAGATGATGTGATTCCCATCTGTAAAACTCATCATACCATAAACCTTCCCTTCCAGAGCCACAGCTTCTTTCACATTCATCCTTCTAGACGGCCTCATTAGTCCTTCTCCGCATGGTCCAATGTCCCAAGTTTGAGAATTTGTGTCGAAAACCTCCACTTGGATTTCGTCTTCACAACACCCTCCCATTACGTATAGTTTCTCATCAACTACTGCCACGCCTGGTGTGCTGCGAGCTAGTTTCATTCGAGGACCCTCACACAACTGGCCGGACCAGGAATCGAAGATCCATAGGCCCGACGAAGGATTTAAAGTGGATCCTCCAACAAAGTAGATCTTGTAACCTATCGACACGGATGAAGAACACAGCATCTCTTGAGAAAGAACCTCAACTGAGTTGAGAGTGATCCCACTTGTTTTCTTCTCGTTTGGGTTCAAAGTGAACCAATGAAAGTTCTTAATAAGAATCTCATGAGATTCCAAGAAGGAGAAATAAAAGATGAGATTATCTCTGCTCACTAAGGATAGCATATCTGCAAGCTCAGGAGAACGCACAAGGGAACGGAAGCGTTTGGAAACACAAGAGATGGTTGGGTAGTAGCGTCTAGAGACACGAGCTAAGCAGTTCAAAACTATATCATTAGGTAATGATGAAAACGAGGACGAAGAAGATTGATCATCGGTGGGTAAGAGCTTAGGGTTACCACTGATGAAGCTAAGAGCTCGTCTACATGGGAGGAGAAAACAGCCAAGTAAACCTGTTATGAGTCTACTTACAAATGATGATAACGACGCTCGATGAGCATTCTCTTGCTCTCGCTGTGGCTCTGGCTGGTTGGTGATGGAGCTGGAGGTAGACATCTCTTACGTCGGAGGCGGAGAAAAAAATGGAAGGCGCAGGAACCCTAATTAATCTGTGTTTGTATATTTATATTTGATGAAAATTGAGAAATAAATAAAAGTGAAGTAGCCCATAATCCCAAATCCATGTTGGATTGTATACAATCTATTATAAAAAAAAAGATTAGCCCATAATAAATTAGCCTTTTCTGATACATTAGCGATATGGAAATAGTCACATTAAACGATGCCGTCTTGAGTCACTTTCTGAACAACAGAGACAGCAGCCAGTGAAGTGGCTGTTGATCCACGTGGAACTCGTGGACGATACTTCTTTCATCAGCCACTAGCCGACAGTGGCCTCATCAGGTTATGTCTTATGTGATGTGCTTAGACAGCGTCAGCGAGTGGATATTATAAAGATCAGGTGGACAAGGTCGTGTGTCTATCGGAAGTTTGTAAAAGCTCGGATGACTTGTCAACGGCATGCCCCGTCCCGTTCCGTCGTCTTTACATCACCTTGAACAGTTATCGTGAATACATTATAAACATTCTTCTTTGCATAATGTAATAAGAATATAGCATATGGCTTTTGACAGTTTATTTACAACTTAATTTTAGTTTAAGTCAAAACCATATTATTGTTTTCCTTTTTGTCGACGTCAATATAAAAATAGTACTAGTTATGTGTTTTGTGAACCCTTTTGATAGTTGATACAAAGAAGATTCCTCATCTCCATTCTTTTACATTCCAAGTCTAAACCCTTTAATTGGTTTTAAATATAAATCATAGTAAACTCCAATTAGTTTTTCATTCATAACAAAATTATATGAAATTTTTCCATTGACTGAACTTTTATTTGACATAAAAAAAATTAATGATATCCTAAAAGAACTATTTTAGATAGATGAATTTCGGGTTTGAAACAACAACATTGTACTTGTGTTTTCTTTTAACTACCGAACTTTTTTCTAACAGTATAAGTGTATAATAACTAACGAATATTAACTAATTTGAAACAACAATCTGAAAATATATACATACAATCAGAAAACTTTAAGTCTCAATATGAAAATAAAAAGGACACTCATTTGTCCAACATTTTCTTCCATTTAGGGAGACAATTTTTTTCAAGATTCGTTGAATAGTTTTCCTGATCCCACCTATTCAGTTATCTACGTACGTAAAAAGTAGAACAATATTTTATAATGTCTAATGTCCATAATCAACATAAAACGATTACATCTCTAAGATTTCTATTATAGTATATCAATTGGCGAATGTGAAGTCCGTGAATAGCAAAATCAGGGAGAATTAACAAATCAATGCAAAAAAAAGATATAGATTTGATTAGTCGTAATGTATCAATTTAAAAAAAAAATACAATTTCAAATAATTAAAAGAAAGAATAAGATGTTAAAAATAAATTAAAAAAAAAAACATATTAGAATAGTAAAATTTTTGTTGACAGCCTCTTTTGCTATTTCTTTTACTATTAAACATTTAAACCTAATTTAACACCAAAAATTGTCACGTGTTTAAAAGAAAATTAAAAAGTGTTGTTCACTTCTTTTTTGTTATAAACAAATAGTACAAAAGTATGAGAGACGTCACATCAACGAGAGGACACGTATCCACCAAATTAACGTAAGGAGGCATCGTAGACTTTTCCTCCTCCTTCGAGAAAAGTTACCCAGAACCCGACCGTCGATATCGACACCGACACGTGTCAGTTAAAGACACACAGCCACACGGATCCATTGGCTTGTTCGGTGTTAGCCTCCGGTCTCTCTCTGATTCTCTCATTCCTTCCCTCTCCCTTCCCCAAAAATATTGGGCGCAAAATCTCTCTCTCTCTCTCTCTCCAACGAAGAAGAAAGCGAAAAGTCTTCTCTTTTTTTTTTTTCTTTAACAAAAAAAAAAAATTAATATGAAAAACCCTAACACGAGTCCGCCGTCTTTTGTTCAAAGAATCTGGGGATTGATTTAATCGTTCTGAATCTGCTTCCTTTTGATGTCAATTTCTCCGGTGAGTTTCGATTTTTTGTCGGTTCTGATTTTGTGTGTTTGTGTGTGTTCTTTTTTTTCCAAAATCAATAGCTTTCTGAAATTTTTGCGTTAATCGCTGTTCATCAACCCATTTATGGTAACTAAAATTTGAAAGCTTTTGATTCACTTCTTTGGAAACTTTTTGTTTTTTTTTTTTTTTTATTTTGGAAACTTTTTCTTCTCTCTACAGCTTTTTCTCTTTTCTGGACCATTCATTCACTAATCGTGTCTGATGGGTTTTACTACTCGTTGATGATTTCTGAATTTTCAGACGGTGTGTGTTTCATTGTAATTGGCTGTGTTGAAAGAGCGGTGTTGTTCTTCTTGGGAGTCTTCACAAAGTTGAAACCTTTTCTCAATGTTATATGGCTGAAGACAGCCTACGGGTTGGTATGATTCCTTCTTCTGGTTTGGCTGTTTTACTCAATGGTGATGATGCTATAGATCATAATTCGTCGAAAGCTCGTATTGTTCCGCATTTTGATTATTCTGGTCACCGTCCTTTAGAACGGACTATCGAATTCTTGTTTGGTCTACCAGAAAAGTCTGTTGGTCCCTTGGATGGTCAAGTAGATAGTAGCTTGATTAGAGCCGTTATTAAGAATCAGTTCTCCAAGCTTCGTGGTGAGTTGGATGTTGTTTCAGCTAGTCAGAGAGAAGGAATCAGTGTGATTCATCATGGTGTTGGACCTCCCGTTGTTGGCTTAGAGGAGTATAGCATTTGTGGTGATATCAGGATTGTTAAACCGCCTCTTGTTTTGGAGAGCTTAGCACTCTTTAGCAGCGCCAGGGCTAATGCTTGTATCTGGAAAGGGAAATGGATGTATGAAGTTGCTTTAGACACTTCGGGAATTCTACAAATTGGATGGGCAACACTTGCTTGTCCTTTCACAGACCAGAAAGGTGTGGGTGATGCTGATGATTCTTATGCTTTTGATGGTAGAAGGGTAAGCAAATGGAACAAGGAAGCTGAACCTTATGGGCAATCATGGGTAGCTGGGGATGTCATTGGTTGCTGCATAGATTTGAATGATGATGAGATATCCTTCTACAGGAATGGTGTCTGCCTTGGGGCTGCATTTACTGGTATCAGAAAACTTGGACCTGGATTCGGGTATTACCCTGCTATTTCTCTCTCCCAAGGTGAGAGATGCGAGTTAAATTTTGGTGCTTACCCGTTTAAGTACCCTGTTAAAGGTTTCCAACCTCTTCAAGAAGCCCCACCTCGAAGTTCGTTTGCAACAGAACTGCTACGATGCTTCTCAAGACTTCTTGATAGGCCGGACCGCTCGTTGGCTGATACATTAAGTAGGCTCAGGAGGTTTGCCTCGGTCGAAGAACTGTTTTGCCCTGTTTCCCGTGCCATATGTGATGAGTTCTTCTACATACTTGAGCAAGACCCTTTGTTGCCCGAGTACTTAGGACGGGGAGCATTTCTGTCATTCCTCTTGGAGATTTTCAGAACTCAAGCACCCCATGATTGTTTAAGTTTAGACAGAGTTCTAGATGTACTTCTTGAGTTCTCACAATCTCAGTTGATCTTTGAGCATGTAGTAAACGCTCTTGCTTGTGGCTGCAAAACAGCGACGTTGATTCTAACCGAATGTCCATACTCAGGACCGTACCCTTATCTTGCTCTGGCTTGTCATTTGTTAAAACGGGAAGAATTGATGGTACAATGGTGGAGATCTTTGCAATTCGAGTTTTTGTTTGAAGGTTTCTTGTCATGCAGGAATTCCAACAAACATGACTTACAGCAGTTAATGCCTGTTGTTTGGTGGCCTGGATCCTCTGAAAATATATCCTATGAGACTAGCATGGGATTTACGGTCTCTGCTCTCTCTGAAGCCATTAACAAGGTATGATAGAATATATCTGACTGGTTTTTCTTTGCTCTAAAGTTATCGCAGGCATAACTCCTCTGAATATAGTTTGAAATCTGATATTACAAGGATTGATTAATTAATCTTTTCTTTTTGAATTCAGATTGAGGAGAAGCAGAGGAGCCTCTGTCTCTTGGTCATACAATTCATACCACCCGTATCACCACCACAGCTTCCTGGTTCAGCATTTAGGGGGTTCCTTCAGAACCTTTTATTAAAGAACAGAGGCGCAGACAGGAATCTGGCCCCTTCTGGAGTTACACGCAATTCGGTTCTTGTCTCTCTGTTCTCAGTTATTCTCCATTTTTTGTCGGAAGGTTTCACAATGCTAAAGAGTAGTGAAGCCGCTCATCACAATATTGGTTTTCTTCACAGAGGTCGTCAGCAGAAGTTTCCATTGAGTTTGTTTCTTAAAAATGATCCACATCGAGCTGATATCACTAGGCTTGGCGGGCTGTTTAGTCATATATCAAAGTCTTACCCCACAGATGATCAAGAAGAAGAAGTAATGCGGTGGGAAGAAGGTTGTATGGATGATGAAAAGAATAGAGTAACTCACGCTACTGAGCAGAAGCCATGCTGTTGCTTAGCCTATGATACTGATCTTACTAATTCCTTGAAGGGTCGAGGAAAAAATACTGCTAAAAGTTCTCGTGGTCAATGCAGCTCCATTCCTGAGAGATCCTCTCATGTTGCTGCAGAATGTAGTGCTGCAAGTTTCAGTGAAGAAATAGAGGACAAACCTAGCACAAGTAATCAGTCTGACCCTGACTTTGGTTATCGTCCAGTAAGATTTTCTCGAACTGCACTACAAGAGAGTAGAATCTCGTCTGCTATACTAAGCGAAGAAGAACTATTGGATTCTCTATTGCTATTATACCATATTGCTGTCGCTCCAAATTTTAAGCAGGTAAGTTTAGTTGTTTTCCCTCTTGTTTATATTCAGTTTTACTGTTCGTAATTCGTATGATACATGACGCAACCCTGATAAGATTGATAGGCTGATAGGTTTTCCATTTACTTAGGCATCGTATTACATGTCTCACCAATCGCAATCAATATCACTTCTAGAAGAAACGGATAAACAGATAAGAGAACGGGCTTCAAGTGACCAATTAAAACGCTTAAAGGAAGCTCGCAACAACTATAAGGAAGACGTGATGGATTGTGTTAGACATTCCGCATGGTAAGTTTCACTTAACTCATGGATTGTGTTAACTTCAAAAGGAGGATGTAGTGAAGAGGTTTCAACTATTGTGAGGAAATGTTACAATGCTTATATCTGTAGATTTTGTCTTTACTCATTCTGAATCTTTTGTTCAGGTTCCGCATCTCATTGTTCTCTCGTTGGAAGCAAAGAGGAATGTATGCATTGTGCATGTGGGTTGTACAGCTACTTTTGGTTTTCAGCAAAATGGATTCTGTATTCGTTTACATTCCAGAGTACTACCTTGAATCTTTGGTAAATAGCTTTTTCCCATTTCCAGTACTTTTGGATAAAAATGAACTAGTTTCAATTTTTCTTTGATCAAAACTATGAGATGTTGTTCCAACAACGTATTCTGCTCCGTTATCTCTGTTTTTCCAGTGACATTTTTAAGTTTACAATCTTTTTGATAATTTCCTCAGGTAGACTGTTTCCATGTGCTTCGCAAGAGCGATCCTCCGTTTGTCCCATCAACGATATTTATCAAACAAGGACTTTCATCATTTGTATGCCTAAATCTCTTATCACAGATTCTTTTTTGTCTTTTTGTTTTTTTCTCATGGCTGAGTTTAGTTAATTAGCTTTAGGTCAGTTGGACAACGGCTCTAACATAGTCATTCCAACTTATTGGGTTTCCAGATCACTTTTGTAGTTACTCACTTCAACGATTCGAGGATATCGAACACAGATCTTAGAGATCTACTTCTCCAGTCAATATCCGTCCTGGTACAGTACAAGGAGTACTTAGAAGCTTTTGAGAACAACGAGGCAGCGACCCGACACATGCCTGCAGCTCTACTTTCAGCGTTTGACAACAGGTCTTGGATCCCTGTCACAAATATATTTCTTCGTCTTTGCAAAGGTTCTGGGTTTAGTTCTTTAAAGAACGGGGAGTCTTCGTTTTCATCTACTGTTTTCCAGGTTGGTTAGGTTATTTAACTTTGTTTCTATCTGATCCTCAGCCTACATATTGGATTTTGATTTTATTTTTTGTCTAGGCACTTCTACGAGATGCTTGTGTCAATGATGGTGAATTACTCTCTACTTTTCTTAACCGGCTATTCAACACACTGAGCTGGACCATCACTGAATTTTCTGCCTCGGTTAGAGAAATGCAAGAAAAGTATCAGGTCAGATTATAAGCTTGGATCCCTTTCATTGATTAAGTTTTCATAGTAATTGATTACTTCCCTCTGAATGATTGTGTTGCTTGATCTGCTATACCCTTGCAAGTATTTGAAGTCTTATACGTGCTTTTCTTTAACCAGTTTTTGATTCGTCTTGTCTTTATGTAGGTAGTGGAGTTTCAGCAAAGGAAATGTTGTGTGATATTCGAGATTTCAAGCAATCTCGCAAGGGTCTTAGAGTTCTGCACTCACGCAATACCGCAGGCATTTCTTTCCGGGACTGACACGAATCTTCGTAGGCTCACTGAGTTGATTCTCTTCATCTTGAATCACATGACCTCAGCAGTAGATGACGAGTTCTTTGATTTGTAAGTTAGTTAAAATATCTCAAACAGCTCTAAAATTGATGAAAAAGCGCTCATTTTAAATTGATATGTTTTCTACTGGTTTTGAGCTCAATTAGGTCACTTAGACGGCAAGGGCAACCTTCAGAGAAAATTAGCCGAGGGATCTTATTAGCTCCTTTGGTTGGTATAATCTTGAATCTCTTGGAGGCTAGCGAAGACTCAAAACAGAAGCAACAACATGATGTAATTGGTCTTTTTGCAAGCATGGAGTGCCCCGATACAGTCTATTATGGGTTTCAATATCTCTTGGAATATAATTGGGTACGTAAGCTCTTGAATCTAGTTTTTGCTCGTTTGCTTCTCTTACTGACACAGCTTTCATTTCAGGACGGTTGTGTCAGCGGGGATGATGCCTATGTAAAAAAACTTGGACAACTTGAGAATTTCTTGAGCCATCTCATAGACAGGGCACCGTCGCAAGAACCTGAAAGAAAAGAACAGTCATTCAACAAAGACACGACGGATATAGAAGACAACACTTGCTGTATCTGCTACGCGGGCGAGGCTAACACCATGATTGCTCCGTGTTCACATCGATCATGTTATGGCTGCATAACTAGGCATCTTCTCAATTGTCAGAGATGTTTTTTCTGCAATGCTACAGTTATTGACGTTATAAGAGATAACGAAGAATAAGGCGATGGTGATTCTGAAGCTCAGGGTAGTTGCATTTGGAGGTTGTTGATTGATGTAGTTGACACAGAAGGAAAGATAATTGAGGTGGGAACCAAGGAGGAAGGATTATAAATTTACAGATTTATAGGATTAATAATAAGAAACAGAACAAAAACAAAGGTCTGTGATAATTTTGTAGGATATGGTCTTGTGGTCTCTAGGCCTCTCCTCCGTTTTTTCATTGTATATATGAGAGTGAAATGGAAATGGTTTAAAGGCCTCTGTTTCGTCGCTTGGTTTCTTACTGTTTTTTTAACAGTGTTTTAAATTCCAGGCCGATTTGGTGGGGTAAATGTGTAACCTGGTTTGTAATTCAATTCACTTATACTTTGAAAATCCAAATTAGGATTCATTAAACTTAAAAAGAAATCTAAGAATCTGAAAAACATATTTTGCAAAGATAGCAAGTTCAAAGTCTACTAAACTTCTGTTGAATCAGATCGATTAGTGATTGAAAGGAGTTTGCAGTTGCAGTCTAGTTTTATTAGTTACTCCATATGTTTCATTTAATTAGATGTTCAAAAGTTTGTTTCATTTTTTCCCCCAAGTTCCTATACATAAGTTATATTTATTTAGTATATTTTGATTGTTTGTAATCTAAAGTCTCTATTTTTAAAACTAAATATCAATTTTATATATATATCGAGATAACAAATATTTACCACTTCTTAATCTCGGTATTTTTTTCACTAAAAATCTTTTTTTTTTTTTTTTTTTTTTTTTTTTTTTTTTTTTTTTTGGCAACCACGAAAAATCTTATAAACGAGAATGTAGTGAATAATTTTTTTTTTTTGATAATTTACTGTTTAACTAAATTGAGATATTTAGGGGTTTTTCTTATTTGAGTCATTGGGATAATTGTTTTGAGACAATTGTGGTATTTAAGGCCTTAAGGGTATTTATAAAATATAGAGCTATAAGTAAAACGACAAATTAGATAAGAACAACATAAGAATATATATATCGATATACACGATGAAAATAATCAGCAAGTCACGTATTTTAGTAGGTAAACATGAAAACTATGTTACAAAAGAGTTATCAATTTTGTCTTCTTTCATATAAATAAAGCATGTAGAACATAAACTAAAAAGCAAACCACTCGCAGAAAACAAAAATTCAAGTAAAGAAATTTCAAGATCATAAGTGAGTTTTTAAACAAGAAGAAGACACACACACAGACACAAAACAAGTGTTTATCAGAAATCAATTGTTTTGACCAGGTCGTCCTGAGCTGTATGGTGGTCTTGGTCTCCTTCTTAACACTCCTGTGATCCTCGCCATAAATCCTGTTTCTTCTACCTATATAATCACACATAAATACGATGTTAATTATTGCAGATACTACTACCATCAAATCCAATATAAGTAGCCACTTTTAAAATTAAGTGTGTGGTTGACCCCAAATACAAACACTTAGCTTCCTAAATTAACTTCTTTTTCTCCACGTTTACCTAAACTATGTAATTCTCAAGCTGATGCATCTTTGTTTTATGTTCTTATTATATATATACTTATAAGATAACCACGTTGATAGAGGAAAAAATGAGCTGACAAGATTGTGAACATAGGGAGCTTACGAGTTCATCAGTTCCTGTGTCTTCTTCTTCTACTAGTGATGGTGATGATGATGAAGATGATGATGAGTGTGGTGGTATTGATGATGAATCAAGACCAAGGCACTTCAATATGGCTTGAACAACTTTGTGACAAGTAGAACATGGAAAGTTGAGAAGCGAGTAGTAATCTTCTTTTTCTTCATCTTCACTTCTACTTCTTCTCTCTTCTTCTCCATTAACTTCCATTTTATTTTTTTGGTTCTCTCTTCTTCTTCTTCTTCTTCTTTTGCTCAATGCATTAAGTGTTGTGTCTAGTTTTACCTCACCTGCTTCTCTGTGTTCTTTACACACACACCCTACCTTTCATTTAATACCCTTATATAATTAAACTATATACATTCAGATTTTTACATTTTTTCTATTCATGACTTAAAGTAACGTAATAAGTTGAACAAATAAAAAATAACTTTTAAAGAAATTAATGTATTAGTCGGTGCATTCTAAGGATATTACTAAAAAATTTAGTTATTTTTATAAATTCATAGTTGGGTTGCTGTGAATAAGATGTGTTGGCGAACGCACACATATATATATATATACCATTTTGTTTCTTGCTGTTCATAATTTTGCTTATGGAATTTTATTTATGTCTTTCTCTATCTACCTCTTTGGACCAGTGTTCCATTTGCAATAGAGAGTCCACTCTTGTGAAAAAACAAATGTAGTAAATGTGAGTCTTTATTATTCTCTCAGCGTTTTTTGTCTTCTGTTGTTAATTAATTACTATACTAGTAGTGTTGATTTTGGATATTAGTTACTTATTCATTGGTTCGTCTTCTTATAAATTCTATTTTATTTGAAGTTAGAAAATTAACGTTACAACCTACAATAATTAATTACTGGTAATTTGTTTTATAAGTATGGCTCTTGTCTTCATTCACTTCTCACTTATTGTCCCCTCGTACCAAATACATTGATATCTAGCTACTAGTAGCTGAATATTAGTTTGATGCAAAGGATGATAGAATGTTATATTGATACTCTACCACATTCTAAAATGAATGCATGCTGAACCGAGTTTGTATACTGGTCTCTCAAAGAAAAAGAATATGCATCACTTCTGCTAATCGGATTCATGGTCAGAGATATGCTAACCTTTCTCAGCTATAACCAACTGTTCCTTAGTTGAAAAGTCAAACTATATAAAGCTTTACTTAAAGGATGATATAAATTGCAGAGTTCCTGTATGGAATGGTCAGCAGTAAGTTGGAGGGGGAAAATGACAATATATTGCAACCATAGACAACAAGGAAGGAATTTTCATCTTACTCTTACAGTTTCAATGAGGTTGGAGTTTTCCAACTGTTTCTGGGCAGCGCTTGTATATATATACCCTGAAAGAACTTTTTGGAAGGCCGAATGTACTTGCTTAAACATTTGCTTGACATTAATCCTCATACCCCTCCACATTCTAAATTGAATGTATCTATATATACATTTTTTTAAGACATTTATCAAATAAATCCTGAAGTTCAAACCTATTTACAATCATGTCATTAGCATTAAATATATATATACATTTTTGAAGACATTTATGAAATAAATCATCAAGTTCAAACATATTTACAATCATGCTATTAGCATTAAATATTTTTAATTTTAATTTATAAATATAATTTGATTATATTTCTCTCTCCTTAATGAATCAACAACTAATTGCAATATCTCATTAAATATTTGTTTTGTAAAATTCATAAATATTTCCTAAAATATCGCCTTAATTTATTACAATATTTAATGCTAACAATAAAAATGTATTTGCAAATCTCAATAAATCTTTACATTGTCCGTTTTATCTGCAAAAAAAAGGAAAATAAAAAGAATTATCATATTTCATAATTATTTCTGAATCATATGTAAACAATTCTAAAATTAAGATATTTTGAAGATAATGTATAATTGATTAGCAAGATTTTTGGTAATGTATTTTTTTGCATTTTTTCGTTATTTGGATTTTGAAAAACGTGCCTGTTGTAGTTAAGAAAAGAACAAAAATTGTGTTTGGATATCTAGCGGGATGAATTTGGGTATTAATATAAATTGAAAATTATTTCATTGACTGTTAGTAAATCATCAATTCATTATTTTGTTAATACCATCGACATTTGAATATTAGGCAGATCTAATTAAGTTTATTAAATTACGATTATATAAAATAAACAAACAATACTACGGTATACCACATGTTTTATTCTGAATTTAACAATTTAAACCGGTAAATCTAAATTTTTAAACCAGTAAACCTAAATAATTTAGATATAAGAGATATATATTTAAATTTTTCAAAACATTAGTCATATATAGTTAATCTACTAAAAAGTTACATTTTATTTTAATTATAATATAAAACTTAGATTTGGAATAGTATATATGGTTACTTAGGAGAATATTAAGAATTGAAAACACTAATTAAGCAAATTTAGTTCAGATTAATTATTCGATGCTATTTTTGTTAACTCAATAATGAAAAAAAAAATCAAGCGGAAAGTTTGTCAAAAAGAAAAAAAAAAAATTCAAGCGGAACCAGATTGAGCAACAAATTCATGAAAAACTAATTTTGATTTTTTTTTTTCTATACAAATCAAGAAAGTAAATAATGTATAATATATGATAACGAGGTAAGGTGATTATAAATTGGTTTTGTAGCTTTTATGTTTGTCACCAAATTAAGAAATTTATAGTATAATCTTGGAACTTTATAGATTGGATAGTCCTGGTCTATGCAATTAAGAAACATATGCAGTTAACCGTATTTGTGTTAAATTATGGTTACAATCTAACAAGATCCTCTATACACCACGTTGGACTTGGATATCATGTTTAGAGATTACAGCCTATAACACTGGTTCATTGACCTGACCAATACAAACGACTACAAGTCGTTACGTATATTTTTCTAAATTTGGAAACTCGGTTGATTTGTTTTCACATGTTTTGAAATTAACAGATTTGCAGCTCCAGCTGCTCTTAAAATAGAACATAGAGCTGGCTGATCACACTTCATAATAATAATTAAAAAAACAACTATATATAAACTATAATTAATGTGAACACAAAAATTTAGACCTTTTTTTTTCAAAACCATTCCAATTTCTAACAAGAAAACAAAATTAGAAATCCTAAAAACTCAAAGGTGTATGGAAGGCAAAAAATGGCCAACAAAATCAATAACACAGTACATTAATCAATCTCTTTAAAATAGAAAGAAGATTTTTTCAATAAAAAACGTCGTCGTATCCTCGTCGACGTCTCCGTCTTTGATGGGGGAGCAAAAGCCAAGGTTAAGCGGTGCTTCCTCCTCCACCGACTCAATTTCAATCCCGTCACCGTCCCCATCTCCATCTCCGGCGCCACGTCAGCACGTCACGTTACTCGAACCATCTCACCAAAACAAGAAAAAAAGCAAGAAAGTCTTTCGAGTCTTCCGTTCCGTTTTCCGTTCATTTCCGATCATCACACCGGCGGCTTGCAAAATCCCGGTCCTCCCAGGCGGTAGCTTACCCGACCAGCACAGAAGCGGGTCTAGCGGTTCGAGAGTTACCGGAACCTTATTTGGATACCGTAAAGGCCGTGTAAGCCTCTCGATTCAAGAAAGCCCTAGATGTTTACCATCTCTCGTCGTCGAGCTAGCGATGCAAACAATGGGGCTACAAAAAGAACTTAGCGGAGGAATGGTTAGGATCGCTTTAGAGACGGAGAAACGAGCTGACAAGGAAAAGATCAAGATCATGGACGAGCCGTTATGGACAATGTTTTGTAACGGTAAGAAAACGGGGTACGGTGTGAAACGTGACGCGACGGAGGAGGATCTCAACGTTATGGAGTTGTTAAGACCGGTTTCGATGGGTGCGGGGGTTTTGCCAGGGAACTCGGAGGTCGAAGGACCAGACTCGGAGATGGCTTACATGAGGGCTTACTTCGAAAGAGTCGTTGGGTCTAAAGATTCAGAGACATTTTATATGTTGAGTCCCGAAGGGAATAATGGACCCGAACTTAGTATATTCTTCGTAAGAGTATGATTTGATGTAATGTGTTCTTGATCAATCACGTACGGTTTGTGGATTGATATGTGTACGCACGTATGTGTATATTGCTTGGGTCGTTTTTGTGGTGAGGTATATGATGAGGATGGACTTGGATGTTATATTATTCTTTAGGATCATTTATAAGAAAAGTGTTTCAGGTTGATCATGCGAATTAATTCACGTTTGATTTTTTTTTTTTTTGTTTTGTTTTTGTCTCTTTCATAAATCGACCAGACTTTTAGATTTAGCTTATGCATGGTTGATATCATTGATCAGGAATAGCGTAAACAAAAAGAATATTAGTGAAAAAAACTAAATTTTATTTATTTATTACAAAAGAATCTTTAAATATTGATTTTACTAAAACCATCGTAATTCGTAGATACTAAATATTGTGTGAATATTGAATAATAACTCTTTCCCAAAATTGGAAAAATGTAGGGTTTTTAGGCGAAGGCCTTTAAATCACCCAAAGTATTTCCCTGTTTGAGTCACTCGATTACAGTTGCTTTCTTCTTTGTTTGATTCGAAACAGTTTGAAGCGAGGCCACAATATTCTTTCCACGATGAGCCACACGTCTCCAGTGATCTCTCTGCGGTGAAGGGCTGTTCTGACGCGGCCCGAATTTTGGTAGTGACGCGGCCTGAATTTTGGAAGAAGTATTACAATCAGCTCTTGAGGCAAGAGATGTGACGCGGCTGGAAGAAGTATTACCAAGGTTCAGGTTTTATTCTCTTGCTGTTTTTTTTTTAAATGTGAAAACTTTTATTTTGTTCATTTGTTATATTTTGAATCTAGATTATAAAAAAAAAAAGCTAAAAATGAGTTCTGTTCAACGGTTCAAGTCATTGACTCTCAGTTTTCATCCCCACAGTGACTTGTCTTGTTTAGGATCTCAACTCTGAGAATTTTGAAGTAGGCCATTCATTACCTGTTTTCATTCAAAAATGTTGCATGCAAACCCCATTATGCATCAGTGTCATCCCCACTGCAGTGACTTGTCCTGCTACCTGATGATTGTAGGATTTTTGAAAGGTGCCAACTGAAGAGCATGTTTACTGAACCAAAACAGAGCCACGTCACTATGAACTCATATGTTCCCTTCAAACTGGGTGATCTACATTGTTGCTACTTGTGGTTATCTCAACTCAACTTGTGCTATAATGCAAATTGAAAGGTGCTATATTTCAGTTTTTTTTTTTTTTTTCTCTCTCATTTATAATATGTATTTTATAGTAAATTACAGATATTTTAAATACTCAAGTCACCATATCCATTGTTTTGTCCGAAATGGACCTACCTAAACGTAAACATCTGATAAAAAGAAAGAAGAGTCAAATTAGTTTAGCCTTTGGGTCGAAACTCGAAATGAATCTGGTTCATTCAGCTTCCAGTGGATAAAAGCAAAACGACAGGTAAGTTAATTTCATTTTCAAGTGAAAAGCAAGTTACTGAACTAAAACGGAGCCACGTCGAACTATATCTGGACACCTCACAAAAAACGACACGACGTGTTCACTTTAGCCACCATGCAAGATTCCTTTTTCTGTTTTCGCTCAAAAATTCTCACTTTACTTACTCGCAAAAAGATTCCTCGGATCATCATCATCAGAAACGATGGCTATGGCTATACGCGCGATTCGTTACCAGTTACCGTCTCCCCCGAGATCTCTGGTTACTACTACTAGACGCGAATCATCGCAACCAGTTAAGCAGATTCAGATCCAGCAACGACCTAGAGGAGGCGATTTGGCCGAGAACGGTAAGATCGTTCTTCAACCGAGGCTTTGCACGTTGAGATCTTATGGATCTGATATGGTCGTCGCTAAAAAAGACGGCGGAGATGGTGGAGGAGGATCAGGATCTGACGTTGAGTTAGCATCAGCTTCTCCGTTTTTTGAGACGCTTACTGATTACATTGAGAGTTCGAAGAAGAGTCAGGACTTTGAAACCATCTCTGGAAGACTCGCCATGGTACTGTATATAAAAAACCTATTAAACCCTTCAATTCGAAAACTCTCGAATTCGATTTAACTCGTAAATTTGCTCTGTTTTCAGATTGTGTTTGCGGTGACGGTGACGGAGGAGATTGTTACGGGGAACTCTCTGTTTAAGAAACTTGATGTGGAAGGATTGAGTGAAGCTATTGGAGCTGGTCTTGGAGCTATGGGTTGCGCTGCGATTTTCGCGTGGTTGACGATTTCTCGGAACAGAGTGGAACGGATCTTTACTGTGAGCTGCAACTCCTTCATTGACTCGTTGGTTGATCAGATCGTCGATGGGTTGTTCTACGACACTAAGCCTAGTGATTGGTCTGATGATCTTTGAGTTTAATAAGTTCATAAGTACCACTCTAAAATGTATAATGTATCTACGTCTATAATACAGTAGTAGTACTATATATATATTCTTCAAGATGATATTGTGAAAGTCTGTAACTTTTGTGTCTATAAGATATATATATATAGAAAAGTATGGAATTTTCTCTGATTCAGTCTAGTGTTCAAATTGGATCGATCAAAAGAGAAAAAAGAGATTGTTAACTGTATTTGGAGAAACAAGAGAGCTGTGTCTATGAAGCCGTCTCAATGGTTTGAATGCATTCAAGAACAGTTGCATTGTTGGACATTGCAGCCATTAGAGCTTCATGGATGGTCTTGTTGTTCTTTAGAAGAGATGCAGAGTAGAGAACCTGCATAGCAAAGAAAAAAGATCCATGATTGCTTTAGAAGGAAACATGTATGCAAGATAAAAGTCTGGTTTTTGTTAGAGAGAAAACTTACCGCCCATCTTGTTAGATTTTGCTGCTGCGCGTTGTTGATTTTGGGTTGGCTTCTGTTTATGAATCTCTGTACGAAACAAGAAAAAAAGCTGTAATAACTAAATGGTTGTGAACTTGTGAGTGTTGAAGTGAGTGATTAGATATTGAGAACTAGATGACCTGAAGAGAGAACAAATCTGCAGATTGACCAATTACTTTGTCATACTTCAGACCCTCAGCGGCAAGTCCAGCCATTGCAACAGCCGCCAACCTAAGAAATGGAGAGGGTTGAGATTCGATGTTTCTCTCATTTCTGAGATTAATGAAACTCTACCTGTCAAGCTCCTTTGAGTCAAGCTGGCCACTGTATATTAGTTTAGCTAGCCTCTCGTCGATAAGATTGACGTGTTCTTTACCGATGTCTAACGAGTATCCGAGGATTGGAAGTCCGATTAAGTAAGCCACTGGAAGTTGCAGGTTTTAAAACATGAGAACATTGCATGTTTAGATACCAAAGGTTTAAACTTTTCAAGGGTACCTAAGAAGTGGGCTGCTTCATGTGCAGCAATTCGTTCTTTATAATCAGGAAAGAAAGTAGAAAACCCGGAAATCGCAGCTTGAAGAAGCCTACAAACAAAACACCAAAAGATATCAAATCTGTAGCCAGCCAAATTTACATTATGTTAACGTGAAAACCGAACAAAGTATGCAGTGTTTGAGTTCTTTTCTTACCCTGGTGAAACGCTCCCCACGGCTAATACTACCAACGAAATGCTCCCAACTAAGTAAGGGACAAAGAATCCCCAGTCCTGTCCAAGATTCAACACTTATTCATCTTTATAAGACACATATAGAACCTAACACAATTGACAGAAAGCGAGACACTTTCATGGTTTTTGACATGGTCTATTAGATGAAGTTCTTGGAATAGCCTACACAATTGTCCAGAAGAAAGGACAGGGAACTAGAAATCAACGAGACAAGACGCGACATAATACTGCAAAACATATTCTGTCCAGATGATTCCATGGTTAGCTTATCCAGACCAAAGGTTTGTCATGGCTTGCAACACCAGAGAATACTGTATAGAGATTTTTGAAAGTTTACCCCGGGAAGTTGGCCGGCAAGTACAGCTATGAACCCAGTTGTTCCGACCACTGTGAAAAGAAAAGCCGCCTGCATTACTCAAAATCCATCAAAACAACAATTAAGATACACTATAACCTCAAGAACTCTCTGATTCCAATTCTTGCCAAAGAATGACATGACAGAACCTTACATCGTTCCTGACACTAGGGATGGCCAGAGTTTCTGCATTCTTGATTCCAAGAGTTGTCAGCTCCCGCAGCGATGTCTGATACAAAAAAAAGACACATCACTTCTTCACTCCTACAGTCCTACTTACTAAGCGTTGTAAAAATGGTAAGAGTAAGCTTAGATAGAGAGATCGATATACACCGTACGGCGCGAAAGGTAAGGATGAGAGCTCCATTTCTTAGCCCAGCCTTGTTCACTCAATTTATCGAGAGCTTCCTTGACACCATTACTATCTTTCTGCAGCCACACATGAACCCAATTTCAGAATTACGCTTTAAGCAGAGTTCATCGAATCAAAAGTAAAGCTTCTGGTAGTTACAAAAAATGGACCTTGTTGATAGCGGATTCAAGAGTACTCAAATCAAACCCGGAGGAAGCAGTAGGAGAAGAAGGCGAAACCGCTGCCTGAGTCGAAGGGTTTCGTTGCCGGAAACTAGAATGCCGGTGAAACGAAGCAATCGGAGTACTCCCCAACGAAGAAACAGCTAATGAAATCATAATTTTTTGAAAATCTTCTCACGAAAAATTCGATTTTTAACAAAACCAGAAATCAGATAATGCTTCATCGTCTTCTTCTTCTTCTCACAATTGGAAAACGTCAGGGACGAAGGGAAGACGAGAAAGCGCGTGGCGTCTTTCAAACCACCGGATCATGCTTTCCGCCACGTCAGCACTTCTAGATAACAGCAAAAATATATCGGTTTATTAGTTCCGGTTTAATTTCTAAATTCGTAATTAATCAAACCGAACCGAACCGAATAATGCGAAATTAAATCTCTCTAAATTTGAGAAGAAAATAAAAAACTGATCAAGTAGGAGGATCCATGGCGGCTACAACGAGCGCCGGCGACGAACAAACGGAAACGGAAACGCAAACGCCGGCGCAATTGATTCCGTTGTTACCAGACGACGTAGCTCTGAATTGCCTTGCTCGCGTTCCTAGATGTCACCATCCAATCCTCTCACTAGTCTCCAAGACTTTCCGATCTCTCCCAACATCGTCTTTGCTCTACGCCACGAGATCTCTCGTCGGAGCTGCTGAAAACATCCTCACGTCGCAATCCGTCTACCTCCTGAATCCGGTGCGTGTTGGTTCACTCTCCTCCATCGAACCTTATCTAACTCAACTAATTCGAGTCTGCTTGTTCCAATCCCGTCTTGTCCTTCGCCGTCTCTCGTTGGATCCGCTTACGTCGTTGTGGATTCGGAGATTTACGTTATCGGTGGATCTATCAGAGACGTGCCTTCTTCGAGCGTGTGGGTTCTCGATTGTAGATTTCATACTTGGCGACGAGTCTGTAATATGAGGGTAGGTCGTGAGTTTGCAGCAGCTGGTGTAATTGATGGGAAGATTTATGTGATTGGAGGATGTGTTGTTGATAACTGGGCTCGATCGATCAATTGGGCTGAGATGTTTGATATAAAGACTCAAACTTGGGAGCCAGTGGCTAGTCCTGGTATGGAGGTGCGTGAGAAATGGATGCACGCGAGTGCTGTAATGGAAGGTAAGGTTTATGCAATGGCTGATAGGAACGGTGTTGTTTACGAGCCTAAAGAAAAGAAATGGGGTATGCCAGAGAAGAGGCTTGATTTGGGATGGAGAGGAAGAGCTTGTGTGATTAAGAATATATTGTATTGCTATGATTACTTGGGGAAGATTAGAGGGTATGTTCCAAAAGAAAGGGTTTGGAGAGAGCTGAAAGGTGTGGAATCACTTCCGAAGTTTCTTTGTGGTGCTACAATGGCGAATCGTGGTGGGAAGCTTGTGGTTTTGTGGGAAGGTAAAGCGGGTAGTGGCGGTTCTAGGAGAATGGATATTTGGTGTGCAGAGATTGGTGTTGAAAGGCGCGGAGAAGGGGAGATTTGGGGGAAGATCGAATGGTCTGGTACTGTTCTTACGGTTCCTAATGAATCTTCAATTGTGAATTGCTTGGCAGCTACAGTTTGATGATGATGCATTCATACATGTTTAACGTCTGCGAATCAACATCATCTACCATGCTTTACCGCACAGGCCTGCTTTGATTCAGCGTGATTAGTTCTGTTATGTTTGTCTGTGAATAGCTATTATTGTGAATCACAATTTGTGATGAGCATAGTGACTTACTACACTGCTTCGCCAGAAATGGTGGATCAGCAAAGAATATACCTTCGCCTGAGTCCTTGAGGCCCTGAGCTTACATGAAACAACTCACTGATGTAACGAAGTTTATAAATTTTGCTTCTGAACTTTTGAGGGGTTAAATCAACCCTCTTCTGCACGTTCTTGTTCGTTTCTTTTGTTGTATTCCATGAGAAAGCTACTTTCAGATTTGAATAATACCAGTAAAAACTGTGCCCGTACACTTTGCTTGTTCCTGGCTCATCTTAACAAAACGACGAATACGGCTACTTTTTCTATATTTTGTTCCAAGGAAAAGAGAAGGAAAATGATAGTGAAACAGCAAGAGTATTATTAAGTTATATATACACATATTGCATCTTCTTTAAACAAAGCATTGTTCCAGTCAAAATTAGGCTGGTGTAATGTAAGCTCCAATGACCCAGAACCAGTAACTAGAGGTCGTCTTTGTCTCTGAACTTGTTTCCTGGCCCGGTGATTGCTTCGTTGAGTTGATTGAACAGATAAATGAAGAGACAGAGAACAGGAGGCTGGGAAATTAGAGGTCACCGTCAGGGATCTCCATAGTTTCTTCATTCTCTAGAAAGCTCAGAACTTGCTCAACTGCCTGGTGACGAGTGATTTGTTTTGTTGAGTTTGATTCGAACAGGTTAATGATGAAGTAACAAAGAAAGGACCTGACTTACCTCAATGGCGATTTCAGTTGGTGTGAGATCTGAGACATCTTTATAGCCACGCTTGGCTGCAATATCTGATGATTGGAGTACAAAGAAGAAAAGCCAAATTAGTAGCAGAAGTTGCATGAGTGTATATAGCAGAAGATTGCACAAAAGCTATATTAGCAGATGGATGGAGGAGATAATACTTTCTAACGATACTCTGGCATTTGCATTTGAGTATGCTTCACTGCGCTCATTCCAAATAGTTGAAAGACGCTTCAAAGCCTACATGTAAATCACATACATACCAAAGGAGAAAAAAAAATGAATGCTTTGTCATGAATCCAAAGCATATGAATGTAGAACAGTCGAATCAGTACCACTGTGTATGCATCTCCTGATTCATCATGTAACAATGGTCGTGAATTAGTTCCAACGGCAGCAATTCTATGGGCTAAGGCTTCTAGAGGCACATCTAACCAAATGCTGATTCCTTTATGCATATACTTCCTGATAATACCATTCATTACCAGATACATCTAACAGAGACTTTAGTTTCATATGTATTTACTTTGGGCAGAATGAAGGGAACATACCAGTTAATGGGTCTTATAACTGCACCTCCACCGGTGGAAACAACAACATCATACATCGAAGAGAGTTTCTTTAGTGCATCGGTCTACAAAGACAGAAATAAATTTAGCTTAGAATACAATACAATAAATCACACTAAACAAAGAGTAGACCAAGAAGAAGAGCTTGAAAGAAGAACCACAAAACTAACCTCCTTTCCTCTAAAGAAACTCTCTCCATGATGCTCAAATATCTCTGCCACAGAAGTTCCATTCATCGCCTCCTCAATCAAAGTGTCACTGACACATCCAGAAAACTTAAAGAAGGTTACGCATCTAGAATATCAAACCTCTCATTCATAACTAACTCCAAGTTAGAGAACAAAATTTCCAGGAGACTTCCATTGAGGCTTTTAAAGATACATATAAAGCTTTTTATTCAGTAGCCTATACATACCAGTCAAGGAAGGAATAACCAAGAGCTTTGGACATTAACTTTCCCACGGTTGTTTTCCCAGAACCCATCATCCCTGTGTTCATCAGGTGAATCATCAAATTACAAACAAATATTATAAAGTAACCATATGAAACCAAAGAGCAGAGAAAGACACTAACCAACAAGGTACATAGATCGTCCATTCAAAAACGGTTTAACCTCTTCTGCTTTTCTCTGCAAAGCTCATGTATCTACTGTCCAGTAAGATTTTATAAAAGACAAAAATTAATCTAACACATTTCACTAGAGATGATAGTATTATTACTTGCCTTGAGAATTAAATCTCCATCAAATGGATAAACACTTCCAGCCTCCAACAATGCTACAAAATCCAAAAAATCAAATCAGATTCCCTTAATCAATTACTTACTAGAAGCTATGGGAATTAGTAAATGCTTTTACAAAAACCTGAAGAGTTATCAGCAGAACATGAAACCTCTGAAGAAACTGATCTGTTTCTTCTTTCAGGTTGCAAATGAGCCAAAGCAAGACCCCTGAACCTTTTCTCTTCCTTAGCTCGCTGAGGATACCGCAATGAACCACGCGGCAGCTTCCTCTCAAACTCTCTCCAATCAACCCATGATGGGTACTGAAACCTTTGAGCAATAGCTGCTTCCATCTCAGACAATTTTCAGTACACAAACTATTCAAAACCCCTGCAAAGCAATTATAACTAGATTCAGCTCTTTTTTTTTTTGGCTACTGACAAAACCTAAAAGACAAGAATTTGGCCATAATTAAAAAAAAGCCTACCAAGATTGTTGTCTTCACATCAACCACATCATACCCTGAGCGACAGAAATCGAAAAGTCGATAACTTTTGTTAAACTTCAGAATAAAAATTCAAACTTTACCCACTTCCTTGACAGGATCGATGATATGAGGATTTTTAAAAGCAATGGCAAAAAAAAATCATCATTATTTCAACCTGAAAAATTCGAACTTTCCAGAAAATAATACTAATGATTATCCAAATCAAATTGGAGAAGAAAATTTAAAAATTGACAATTTCCTGACAAAGAAAAAAAAACATATAAAACCAGAACTAAATTAGCGCTAATCAACTTCATTAAAGGATAACAAGAATACGACCTGCAGAATCAAAGAAGTATGAACAAATTAACCAAAAAAAACAAAAAAAAAGGTGTTTACCTGAATTTTTCTCCCGCCGACGGATGAGGAGGCGACTTTTTTTTCTCAGTTTTGTAATCTTAGATTTAAGGTACTTATCTTATTTTAATAAGGGACTAATCCATTTTGGTTGGTCTGGTATCTTACTAGGAGAGAGAGAGAGAGAGAGAGGGGTTGGTGAAGCTGTGAAACAGTAATGGCCTTTAAGCGTGTCATTAGCCGTTTTGACCATATATAAAAACACACTTGACACTTCTTAATCATTTTTTTTTCTTCTATATATGTTTATTAAGCTAAAACGTATAACAAAATGTTGTCTGTTAGAAAAAAGTGTTATCCATAGCAAGTTTAGTAGTTGTAAGTTATGAAATTGTGTGAATATTCATTAAAAAAAAGGATGTTATGACATAATGCTAACATTTGATGTTCTCATATACTTTTACATAAATATTCAAAATAAAATATATATATTTAAATATGAATCTAATTAAAAATCACATATTTGAAATAATTAAAGTACATGAGAGTTTTGAGTTAATCTATTTATCTTTGAAAAAAACTCATAAAATTTAATATGGTATTAAAGCCTACTATATTTTTTTTATACATAGCATAGTCGATTTTATACAAATATATATTGTGTTGATTCATTTCAAAATAGACCAATTATCTAGAACGAAAATAATATTTTGGGAAAAAAAATTCAAATTTATAATATGGGTTACATAAACCATCTTTTTAAATATTTGATTTTTCTTACAAAAATTAAATTTTTTTCTTAGTATTTGATATATTAGAATCTGCTATCCAACTACCTAGTTTATCATAAGACATCAGGATATATAAGGTTTTTCTATTCTATATATTTGTTCTTGTGTAATAATAATCACAAACATACAATAAAAGATTTGATGGCAAAGAAAACAAGACAAAAAAAGTTTCATTATGCCTTCAAGAATTAATAGTGGCTAAAGAATCTAGAAACCTATCTCCTTTACATGCAGAGTTAGACACCTTATATAGGCTATGGAGTGCTTATTAGCCTTGCATTTGGATAAAGCTCTTTTTGCTACGGATTGTTCAGATCTCGTAGCAATAACATCTAATATCGAAGATTGGCTGACCTTTTCATCAGAATTGAAGGACTTTATTCATTACAAAGATCGATTTGCTAATTTTAGTATTAGATATATTCCTCGAGAGGGTAATATCCGTGCCGATAAACTTGCGAAATGTGCAAAAGCACGAAGTTTCTGTTTTTCCCATGTAAGCTCGTCGGTACCTAATTGGTCATCTCCGATAACTTAATATATGGGATTTGATTGGCAAAAAAAGAAAAGAAAAAAAAATTCGTAGTGACTATGAAAGTTGGTGGTCGATGTTTCCTTCCAATGTAGGTTTGTGGCACTCTCTGTTTCCCACCTGCTTTTTGGTATTTGTCCGAACAGATTAATCTTTTCACTTCTTTTTTTTTCTGGGTAAAAATCTACTATATATTTTCATACAAGACTATTAAATATTGGTTGAGACTTATTTTTATGCCCATACTGAATAACTATATAAAATCTAAGAGATACCAAATTTATCGAATGTCTGAACACCTTCATACCACAACTGCTTCAGCTCATGAATCAGAGGTTGCAAGAAGATATCTAGAGATCGCTTCGGATGTTTTGGACCTGGTACCAAAATACTCAAGAACAGAAATTCGCTTTGCATACACATATCTGGAGGAAGATTGTATGGCGTCATTATAACAGGCCATAAATAATATTGTCTCCCTGACATACCAAATGGACTAAAACCATCTGTACACAACCCAAGATAAACATTCCTACACTCTTGAGCAAAGTCAGGATATACCAATTGAAAATGTTTCCACGCCTTTGCATCAGATGGGTGTGTAATTTGTCCTTTTTCAGTAAAATGTTCTGCATGCCATCTCATTGCCTCTGCAGTCCGTTTTGATTGGTATAGGCGTTTCAATCTATCAGCAACAGGCAAGTACCACATACGTTTATATGGCACTCGCGTCCTTCCTTCAATAGGCTAATATCTCGGCTTCCCACAAAACCGACATTCCTGCAACTTATCATCATCTTTCCAGAAAATCATGCAATATTCAACGCACACATCAATCATTTCAGATGGTAATCCAAGACTCACAACCAACTTCTGTATTTCATAGTAGTTCTCAGCCGATACATTATCATCTGGCAAATACTCTTTAATGAGTTCAGCCCAAGAATCCATGCAATTCTCACTTAAGTTATTATCAGCTTTAATTGTCATCATCCTAGATGCCAATGATAACTTAGAATGACCTTCTCTACATCCATCGTAGATAGGTTGATTTGCAGCATCTAACATAGTATAAAAACGTTTTGCATCTACGTTGGGTTCTTCCGTAATATTCTCAGGAAATGCAGCAGTAGTTTCATGGAATCTATTTTCTTCATTATACCCATAAAAACCAAATTGATCAGATTCTTGATGCCCATAATTACTAGGTTGATCAACAGCATAATTCATACTACTACTTCCAACATTACTGTTACAACCCTCTCCATGACGAAACCATACATAGTAATTTGGCATAAATCCTCTATTATCGTTGGACTACTTAGGACATGGATAAAATATTGTACCGTTTTGTTGAGCAAAGTCTTGGTTTGTCGCCTGGTACATGAAAGCGCGCAACCCATCACAAAACTCTCTCATCACATCACCGGTCTCTGGATCTCTGTGATTGTACATCCACCGTCTCGTTGTGTATATCTCATGATGCTCGCCTCCAAACATTATTATAGAATTTAAAAGTGTTTAGGCCTTTTTTTGTAGCCTTTTTTCTCTCACAATATTTTTTTTGGTAGTAAAAATGTTTTTGTTGGAAGTGTTTTGTGTTGTGGTTTCCATGGATCATGAACTTGCTATTTATAGGCTTACTAAAAATAGTTGCTATGGATTTGCTAGGGAAACTTGCAAGGGATTTGCGAGGCTTTTACTGTTATGCCGACATAACAGTTAGACTCGGGAAAAACGTGGCTGCCGACATCATCGTCCCTAGCAACTCCCTCGCAAATTTGCTATGGATTTCGTCATCGCTAATTCGTCGCAATATTGTGAGGGAGTTGCGAGTGTTTTGCGAAGAACTTTAGCGGAGTCGCAATCCCTCGCAAATTTGCGAGGGAATTGCAAGTACCCTCGCCTTCCTAGCAAACTACTCGCAACGCCGTCACAAATTTGCGAGAAACTTTCGCCGTCGCAGATTTCCGTCGCAAATCAACTGTTTTCTTGTAGTGTATGGGAAGATGAATATTCTTATAATTCTTCATCACCCATCTCTAAAATTTCTCTTCTTATATTTTTTTCGTCTTTTCTATGAATTACAGAGTTTCCAACAATTCATACTTTCAGTCTTCAACTGTTTAACACATATATCTAATTTTTTAATGTACATTTTCTGAAGGATATCTTAATAAGATTACTATGTGAGATACAAAAATAACAAGGTAAGTTTTGTTGAAATCAGGTTTGTGTTAATCTTCAAAAGTAAGAAAATACGATGAAAAAATATTCAAGACAATAAACACTTATAATGATAAAAATAAAATAAATTTATCAAACATGTGCGTTGGTGGAGTTGGTAGGTGGAAACTGGAAACCTAAAAATGAATGAAAGGATTAGAGGCCAGACCATCCAAATAAATGCAAGTATCCAACCAAAAACCATAACCTAACATCATTCATTGATAATTACACATTATACAAAAATTAATACTATTGGTACTAATTTATTTATTTTAAATAGTAATATTACAACTATTTATCCCCTGAGAAGATCTGGGGATCTCCAGCAACCTGGGAAGATATTTTGATTGAACTCTGTATCTATTACCATATACGGTACCAGATGCTTAAACTATTAGATACAAAACTCCCACCTACTTATGAGTCAGTAGGTATTCAATCGTTTTCTTGTCTCTAAATCTTGTTACCTTCATTGGTTTGAGTCTTGTTTGAAACTATATAATGGTTCATTTTGAAAGAAAACTTTAAGCTCACGTACATGTTTACATTATGAGTCATGTCTTAAACAATATGTGATACAATTTCAGTTCTTCCAATGCATTTCTTGTTGATTTGCTAAGATTGCGTCCTCCTGCTCGGTAACAATCGCAAAGAGTACTCGCCATTATCTTTTTGCGACTACTTGATGACAACTAGTCAACTACACGAAATGTAACAACCCGTCCCATGGATCCCACTAGCCTCACTGCTAGCTGTCCTAGTGGACCGTTCGCGGACTCCACTAGCCTCACTGCTAGCCGTTCCAACGGACTCCAAGCTGGCCCTGCAGGGCATCGATCCTAATCTGTCACTGTGGATATCCCAATCCACCAGTAGGTTATTGGTGCGTCAGGCGTTCCTCGAACCCTGGTACCCACCCTTTATCAACATTCCCACAGAACAAGCTGTCACCAATTGATTTTTATGTAACAACCCGTCCTGTAGACCCCACTAGCCTCACTGCTAGCCCACTAGCCTCACTGTTAGCTGCCCCAACGGACCCCAAGCTGGCCCTGCAGGGCATCGATCATAACCCCTCACTGTGGCAAACTCATTGATCTGCAAATCAACAACAACAGTCATGCAGGGCCAGCTTGAAGTCCGTTTGGGCGGCTAGCGGTGGGCTAGCGGGGTACACAGACGATCTGTTGGAGCAACTAGCGGTGAGCTAGTGGGGTCAACGGGACGGGTTGTCACACGAAACTTCACACAAATGTTTTCTACGTTTTCTTTCTAATCACTGACTTTCAATCTTTCTAATAACAAGTGTAATTATTCTCGGTTGATTGACTTGACTTATGAACATTGCTGAACTTGTGAAAAACAGTACCCAATACCCGTGACTATGATCCCTATTTATCTTGTAGATTTTGTATTGTCTACATGAAAATTCTTATTAGCATGTTTATCTAAGAGCCATAATTAAAGAGTGTGAACCATCACTATCCTTAAAAAGTATAAACACATAAATAAACAGGTTTGTTTCTTCTCATATTCACACTTCAAAGTTCCAGTTACCAAATTTAGACGACACGAAACCGTAGACATGTTCCTCTATCGGTGTCAAGACTCGTGACTCGTGAGCATTATTGATAATTAAAACAGTTCGTGACAAACTCATTTCCATCCAAAGCCCAAGGAGATTCATTAATATGATGACCTTCTTCCACTTCTTCCAATGCATCTCCATACTTAGGTTATGATCCCATCGATAGTAATTACAAACTGTTGTGTATGACCGAAAAAATGATCGTTTAGCTCATGAGCTTCGGGTTTTGACATCAGAGAATGGGAATAGGTGGAGAACCATTAAATATTGTCATCCTCACTCTCCTGAATCTCTTGATATATGCATCACAACATCAATGGTGTGTTATATTACAAAGCTCTTCTGGACACAGATCAAGCAGTCATGACTCATGAGTTTTGATGTTAGGTCTGAAAAGTTTGATCTTATAAAACTACCAAAAACTGCAGGGTACAGAAAGCTGACAAGCTACAAGGGAAAGCTTGATATCACGTACTCAGAGACCATCTAGTTGTGTAATTTATTTGTGGGTTCTAGTGGATGCTGGGAAACATGAATGGTCAAAGGTGAGTTTCCATTTTGCGGTGTGGGAATAGTGTATTAAATTTTCAAGTCTATTGTCTCACAAATGCAGGTGAGTTTGTTTTGGCACTAGAAAAAATATTTCATGAACCACCATTTTATGTTCTCTATTATGATCCCAAGAAAAATCACTATACAAAAACAAGTCTGTTGTATCTATTAATTACTACAAACATTTCATGAACCACCAATTCATATTCTCTATTATTTTGTATTTTTGTATTAGTTATAAGTCTCACAAAGTAATTTTACATCACTCGGTCACCAAGTCCTTGGCATAACTCCAACTCTGGATTGGTCTTGACATGCACGGTGCAATACACGCTCAGTCACATGGATAATGCATGTTCTTATCCATCTTAATGTATAATATTAATTTGGAGAAAAAAGAATAAAAAAAAATCACTAAATCTATCATATATGGCAGAAGAAGAATGGTAGCCTAGGTGTCACCGAAAAGGGCATCACTCAATTTTCTCACTTAAAACTCAGATTAATGAGAATGTGGTGCCTTGAAGTTTTCCTACGATGTCCATCCTTCACATCACAGTCTAAAGTTTTTCTACAGTGTTCTAGTCAGACGCAGGTACCCCATTACCTACTATTATTTTGATTCTTCCCATTTTATTTCATATTTAGACTTCTTTTTCCATACAAGTTTATATTTCTTGCCATGTAAATATTTATTTTTGTTGAACAATAAGGTTCACATTACAAAAAAAGATTATGTAAAAGTAATCTCATTTGAATTTTATAGTGTCAATGGAATTAATTAATTATTAATATAGATTTGAATAGTCAATTTTATAAAATAAGACCAAAACGAGGGCAATTTCATATTTTACATATCCTCTATGTCCACCAGAAGATAAGCTTTTGCCACTGAGAGCAATCGACACCGTACGTTCTGCCATGGAAGCACATGGAGCTAAAAAGAAAAAGAACTCCGATGATCTAAGAACAATCGGAGACAGCTCACGTACGATATCAATTCCAGCTGATGTTATTCCAGAGATATTCAAAGGATTGCCTGTTAAAAGCCTAGCGAGGGTCGTTTGCGTATCGAAAGAATGTGCATCACTCATTCGCAACCGAGATTTCGTGAAAACGTATTTGATGAAATCCTCGGATAGCTCCCAAAGTCTCATCTTCACATTTGAAGGAAAGTGTTCCGGGAAGCACTTTTTCTTCTCATCGCTTCAGCCCCAAGATCGAGGTGAATCAGTATCATCTTCCTTAGCTATTTACCATATGAAATGCCATTTTCGACCGTACAAAACTTTTGCACCTTCTGTTAACGGCTTGATTTGTTACGGACCTCCGTGGAAACTCATGGTATACAATCCTAACACTAGACGGTCCATTACTTTTCCCAAGATTGAGTCCATGAGGATAGATATATATCATTTCTTGGGTTATGATCCCATCGGTGGTGATTACAAGGTGTTGTTTATGACTAAAGGAGACCCTGTTGGTACGCGATATGGTTTAGCTCAAGAGCTTCAGGTTCTGACATTGGGGAAGGATAAATCATGGAGGATGATTGAAGATTTTCCTCTTCACTTTCTTGATTTTCATGAGTCTCCTGATATATGTATCAATGGTGTTTTGTATTATCGAGCTTTGCTCAACGAAGATGGTACGAGTGAAGCATTCATGAGTTTTGATGTTAGATCGGAAAAATTTGATCTTATCAATGCACCAGAGTTACTTGAATACCATTTATCGTTTCCAAAGCTGACATGCTACGAGGGGAAGCTTGCATTCGTGTTCTCTAAACTTCATATCTATATATATAGCATTGAGTTGTGGGTTCTAGAAGATGCCCCCACACATGAATGGTCGATGCAGTCTTATTCTTTTCCTATAATAAATGGCGAGTCTTGCTATAGTTTCAATCCCTTCTTTGTTGTTGGTGAAGGTGAGACTGTTTTGGTCCTTGAAACTGTATGCACCATTTTATGTTTTGCTATACAATAGATGCAAGACTTATTATTATTATTATTAATTTTTCATTTCTATTGTGCCAATGACGCAGGAGAGTTGGTTTTGGCACCGGCATTTGTGGAGAGAGGACCATTTGATGTTCTCTATTATGATCCAAAGAAAAATAGAGTGAGAAGAGTCCTCATAGAAGGAATCACAGGAAGGGAGGATCCACTTTGGAATAAAGATCCATATCATCGCATAATCTCGGTCATCCCTGGTCATGCTAATAATCTCATGTTTCTCTAAAGAGTGCTGGCTCTTATTACATATCTCCATTGATATGTTTGTTCTTCAGCTGCAGTTGTGTTAATTACTTGAAGGATTCATGATCTTTTGTCATTTTTGTGGAGACAGTTTGTTTGTGTATGAAGACTATTCGTCTGTGTTACGTCCATACTCTCGCGCGGTTTTCTCATGGTTTTGTTGCTGTAGAGAGATTATGAATTGATACTTTATTAATCTTATGACAAAGTTCATATTTATACACAACTTAGAAGATCTAAACTATAGATACGAGTATATATGGTTACAAGATATTGATAGATATACATTACAACTATATCGATCTATACTAATAGTTGCTCAGTCACTCTGTATTGAACTTGTGTATCACTGTCTCATCTTCTTTAATTATGTGATTTTTCCTTTTCATAATTCGCAATCTCTTAATTCTCCCACTTGATAGAGAGATTAAAGATTTGGAAAGATACGTTTTAATTAGAAAATTGTGAGCTTTGATAAAAAGACAAAGAAAAATGTGGAACTGTCAAAAGTCAAAACTACAAAAGAATTACGGTAAAGAAACAACACGTACATAACTAATAATACTGTAGGGTGAACAAAAAAAAAACTAATAATACTGTAGAAAGACGAATTTAGGTTTTTTTTTTTTTTGGTATTTTGTCTCAATTATAAATCAATGTTTTATAAATATTTTTTTTACTGTTTTTACTATATTTCTGAATTTATTTATCCCGCGTGTTGTATTGGTTTAATTAACATATTTCAGATAATTAAATACCAAATTTCAAAAGAAAAGCAAAACGCCATCCATTAAATATTATTATTATTATTATTATTCTTTTTTGGATAAAAACCAGCCATTAGATATTATACTTAATTTTCTTCTTCTTTTGGTCTTGGTTTAGAAGATAAAATTTGTGGAGCGAGAGCACTCGACACCGTTCGTTGGTATCACCGCCATGGAAAAACAAGAACAAGAACAAGAAGCAAACAAGAAGATCTGCTATGATCTGAGAAGCACAGAGCCGATTCCACATGATGTTATCGAGGAGATACTCAAAGTATCGACAGTTGAAACCCTAGCGAGGTTTCGCTGCGTATCGACGCAGTATGCATCCATGATTCGCAGCCGAGAGTTCATAAAATCGTATTTGATCAAGTCTTCTACTCGTCCTAAAAGCCTCATAATCTCATTCAAGGAGTTTGAACCTTTGGGGTTCGGAAAGCCATTCTTCTTCTCAGCCAGTCAACCTCAAAATCAAGGTGAATTATCGTCATCCTCTTCAGCAACTTACCTTTTGAGTTACCAACATCTACTGCACACAACTTATGCTGCTTCTGTTCATGGTTTGATATGCCATGGAAGTCCTTCTATGATTGAGATATATAACCCTAGCACTAGAAAGTCCATTACTTTGCCTAAGGTCGATTATGAGAGTTTCCCGTGTTACAGTTACTTGGGTTATGATCCCATCGATGGTGATTACAAAGTGTTATGTAGGGTGAAAGCAGGATACTTTCAGGTTTTTACAGTGGGAAAAGATAAATCTTGGAGGAAGATTGAAGATTTTCCTCCCCACTTACTTTGTTCTCTTTATTCTCCTGCTTTATGTCACAATGGTGTTTTGTATTATCTAGTTCATCTCAACCCTAACAAGATGATTATTGAAGCCATCATGAGTTTTGATGTTACGTCAGAAAAATTTGAGCACATAAAACTACCAGAGTTACCACCAAACATTGTCTCGTGTAAAAGGCTGACAACCTACGAGGGAAGGCTTGCATTCTTTTACTCTGGAACGCATGGTGATTATGGCATCAGATTGTGAGTTCTAGAGGATGTTGTGAAACATGAATGGTCGAAACACTTGTACGTTCCACCTCCATTACTTGGCCATAATTATGATGGTTGTAGTGCCTTTGGTTTTACTGATGGAGGTAAGATTTTGGCCCTTGAAACATTTTTTTTGGCTACAATAGATGTCTTCGCTTAACTTTCCCCCCCATTCTCCCAATGATGCAGGTGAATTTGTTTTGGCACCCCTACTGGTTTGTGGTACTCAAAAACCATTTTATGTTGTCTACTTTGATATCAAGAAAAATGTTGTGAGAAGAGTCGTCATAGAAGGAATATGCTCAGAACTGGATGGGGTACCATTGTGCATCACACAATCTATCTTCCTTGATCAGATTGATAATCCCATGTTTCTCTAAGTTTGTTCGCTCTTATCTCCATTGAAATGTTTGTTCCCAAGTTGTAATTACTTAGGAGATTTCATGATCTTTTGTCTTTTTTTTTTTTTTTTTGGCGAAACTTTGTTTATATATTCATACTCTCGGCATTGTCTCTGGTTTTGCTTAGTGTTGCATCTTTTGAATGTTCATGTAGCCTCTATGTATTGAACTTGTCTATTGCTGTCTCATCGCATATTCACATTTAATTTGGAGGCCTCATGTAGTTTTCTTTTTCATGATTCGCGGAATCTCCTAATTTTCTTATTTAATTGGATAGATAAATTTGTAAAGATATATTTAATTAGAAAACTATGAGCTAAAAATAAGGAGCTTCACTTTGTTCGTAGAGAGATGAAACACTGTTAGATTTTGTAAGAAACATAAAGGGCAGATCTGACTTGGTAAAAGAAGACACACATTGATTGGTTCAGAAGACACACATGATTTTTTTCAAGACTAGGATGGCTCCAACTCGATTTGGTGAAGAGACGACAAAGAATATCGAAAAAAAAGAAAGAAAGGAGGATGGTTACGGTGGTGGTTCAGGGTTCTAGAGAGATGAGGGGTACAGAGAAGGAAGAGAGAGAGGTTTAGTTGGTGGAAAAAATGAGGAGAACTTTGATAAGCACAAAAAAAAAAAAACGAGAGAGAGACAAATGAGGGTTTGGTTCACTGGACGAGAATGAGAGGACTTACAACACACTCATACCTCACAAACAATTGAACATGTCTTCATTAAATACTACAGCTAATTAACTCTAAAATGTAATAAAAGAGGAAATAAAAGACTAAATCAATTCAAAATTCAGGAAAATTTGACTAATGTATTTCGGGTCGAGATAGTATACAATTCACATTATATTTTCAATATAGTAGTAGATATCTATATATATTTTAGGATTTATTAAAACATTATAAAACTTTAAATATGGTCATTCTTAAACATTGAATTCTGGTTGGAAAATCAAATAAAACTTAGTGTAAATTATCATGAGATATGATAAGTGTACGTACATTGAATTCTGGTTGGAAAATCAAACAAAACTTTGTGTAATTCTATGTACTTGTAGAATTATGTTATGGGTTCTAGTGGATGTTGAGAAACATGAACCGTCTAAGCAGGTTTATCTTGTAGAAACATGAGATATGATAACTGAAGTGTTTTTCAATGCCTTTTGTCTCTTTGATGCTGGTAGAATTTGTTTGGCACAAAATATATTTTTGTGCATGATGGAGAAGCTTAATCGTTAGAATTTTTAATTAATTTCGTATTTATGCTTAAATTATATGGAGTACAATTCAATATTTCTGCAATTGCTTAAACTAGAAATTCATATTCTGCAAACTGATGGAGAGAAAATCATTTTCAGTATTCTGCAATTTGATAGGAGAAGAAATGTCCTTAGTGATCATCTACTAAAAACAATGTTCTTAATTTCTGCACAGCCTCTATATATTGTAAGTTCCCTTTTATGTTAACGTGTATTTCTTATAAATCATACTTTGTTCAGTCTCTACTTTACTGACTGAGTTCTAACCATATTTTAACAGGGAAACTAAAGTATTTCAGAATATACAATATGCTCCTCTTTTGATCAGGTTAGTGTCTCTTCCCTTCCCTCTCTTTTTAAAGTATATACCTTTAATGAAGTTTGTAGTATGAGTTTTTTTAATCTATATTTTTAGCTTCAGAAGCCCAAGAACTGGAGTGTGGATATGATCTTTCTCAGGTTCGACTTCTCACCCTCGGTTTTCAATATCCTTGTGTTACTGGTTGTGTTCCTCTCCGTGTCGAAGCTATAGTCATCCATCATCCGCGGCAGATATTTCATGAAACTGTTCCTCGCCGAGTCTTCTTCTCGACCAGGTCGCTTCTTCTTCACCTTCAGACGTGCAGATGATTGTTTCACTTTCTCATCGCTTCAATCCCAATATCCAGGCGAAGCCTCTGTAGTTACTTACCGTTTCACGCATCCTGCATATATATACCTAATCAGTTCGTCCTTTATTCACGGTTTGTTTTGCTACAAAACTGCTTCTGCTTCTGCACTTGTGGTTTACAATTCCAGCACCAGAAGATCCATCACATTCCCTAAATTCAATTCCCCAAGCGTCATCGTGAAACAGTTGTTGTTGCTATGATCGCATTGATTGTATTTACAAAGTCTTGTGTTTGACGGGACCAGAAGAGCTTGTTTTACAGAAGGAGCAAGTAGTAGAAGAGCTTGTTTTTACAGGTTTTGACATTGGGAAATGGGAATTCGTGGAAGGTCTTTGAAGATTCTTATCCTCACTTTCCTATCTTTAGCCAGATTTGCATCAATGGTGTTTTATGTCATGATGCTTATGTTGACAAAGGTTCGAATGAAGCTGTAGCTGCAGTGATGAGTTTTGATGTTAGGTCTGAAAATTTTGATCTTATTAAAGGACCTGGTGATCCTGATTGCCCGCTTGGCTGCTCTTGTTTTCAACTATGACAAGGTACGAAGGGAATCTATCTTGGTTTCGATATATAGGTTCAGTTGGATTTACATTCCAGACATATGAGTGATAAGGCTGCTAGTTAAAGGTAGGCTCTCAGTTGTAGAGTGGATTAGGCGTGTACAATTTGGTAACTCGATTGTCATTTTGGTGTATTGCAAGAAACGAGAGGCTGGTTTTCTTTTATCATCTCTTATCTAGTCAAGGTTGAGACTTGAGAGTCTTGTGTTTCTGTAAGGATCAAAGTAGTGCACAAGGTGATTGCCTTGTCACACAGTTTAATGATCTTACAAGTAATGTTCTCACTTGACATTGGGTCACAAAACTTAGAAGCATAAAGAACCGTCAAAACGTCCTTTGTTTTAAATTGAAAACGGCACGGCGTTTACTCATACATTGTTCAACCGTTTTATACACTAATTGAAAAATTCTATTATTTAATTCCAAAATTAAAAAAAAAAAAAAAAAACAGAAAGCAACCGTCTTCTTCGTTCAGGAGAGAAAATTAGAGGTTTTTGCGGAGTGTGAGAGTGGGAGTCAAATTCGACGTAGTCCATTCGTGTCTCGGCCATGGAAACACAGAGAGAGAAGAAGAAGAAGAAGATCTCCGATGATCTGAGATCCACAGACCCGATTCCACATAATCTCATCCCAGAGATTACTCAAAGCATCGACTGTTGAAACCCTAGCGAGGTTTCGCTGCGTATCGAAGCAATATGCATCACTCATTCGCAGCCGAGATTTCATGAAATCGTACTTGACCAAAAGTCTCATGTCCTCGACTCGTCCCAAAAGTCTCATGTTCACATTTGAGAGCAAGCCGCACGGGAAGCATTTCTTCTTCTCAGCGATCCAGCCTCAAAATCGAGGTGAATCATCATCCTCTGTAGCGGTGGTTTACCATATGAAATGTCATTCTCAGCCGTACATAACCGTTGCTCCCTCTGTTCATGGTTTGATTTGTTACGGACCTCCTTGTAAACTCAATGTATACAACCCTCCTAGCATCAGACAACACATGACTCTGCCCAAGATTGATTCTCTGAGGATCGATATGTACCATTACTTGGGTTTTGATCCTATCCTAGCAATGGTGATTACAAAGTTCTCTGTATGACCAAAGGAAACCCTGTTGGTAGGCGTCGTGGTTTAGCTCAGGAGCTTCGGGTTTTGACAATGGGAAATGGGATTCTTGGAGGATGATTAAAGATTTCCCTCCTCACTCTCCTGATTCTCATGAGATTAGTATTGATGGTGTTTTGTACTATGGAGCTTTTCTTGACATCGATCCGAGCTTTCTCGGCATGTATCAAGCAGTTATGAGTTTTGATGTTAGCTCTGAAAAAATTCCATCTTATAAAAATACCAGAAACTGCAATCTTTACAAAGCTGACATGCTACAAGGGAAAGCTTGCTGTCATATACTCGCCTCCTCGACTTTATACTGTTAGAAACTGAGTCATGGGTTCTACTGGATGCTAAGAAACATGAATGGTCGAAGAAGGTTTTTGATGTAGATCTCCCCCGAGCTGAGTTGGTTTTTAGAGTCTTTTGTCTCACTGATGTAGGTGAGTTTGTTTTGGCACAAGACTCTTTGTTTGCAGCACGTTTTTATGTTGTCTATTATGATCCAAAGAAAAATAGTGTGAGAAGAGTCTACATAGAAGGAATCAAAGAACTAAAACCTTCCACTTTGGGATAAAGATATTGATCGTTGTACAATCTCTATCTTTCCTGGTCAGGTTGAGAATCTCATGTGTTCTTTGAAGAGTGTTTGATCGTTAGTCTAAAAGAAGATGGCCTTACTGGTTTCGTGATCATCTCCACTTGAATGTTTGTTCTGTGGTTGTAGTTGAGTTTTATTTATTTACTTTGGAGGGTGTCATGATATATATCAATTATTGGCTTTGTCGTTCGAGGTGTTGCATGTATTTGATGTTCATTTAGCTTCGCTGTTTTGAACTTGTGCATCACCCTCTTCATCTTTTATAAATTCAGAGGTCGACTACCTTATGTTGATATGTGTATATTTTTTGGTTATATGTGGATACTCGAATATGACATTAAATTTAATGTCATATTAAGTATAATATGACATTATATTTTGTGAGCTTGATCTACGGAGTTGCGAATGTTATTCAAAAAATGGTTATCAATGGAAGACTTTTCTGGGGCACAGATTTTCAGGGGTCAAGAAGTTGGATTGGATTTGGAGTCGTTTAGTCACGTCCGTTCAGATTCCGTTGTGCTTTTTCAGCATGATGTTTAGACTAAATTTGGACCCTTAGCTAGATATCTCAGGTTCAAATGGCCCTAGAGTCACTGGGGTTTCCTATATGGATATGGTTTCTCAAGTTGTCTAACAGAGCGAATGAATCTTGCCAAGAAACAGCCATCAGATGGTGATCCTCCGCCAGAGCGTGTTTGCCATCTCCTGCTCCAATTCAGTCACCAACAGAACCAGATTTGTTTATGTGGCGAAGCAATTCCAGAGACACCGGGTGATATTCTCAACTTCAAAAACTTGGCTCCCTCTCAACCCTTCTTCTGCCTATGTTCCTTGCTTTCAAGACAGTGTGGTTCCAACAACGATTTCCTAAACATGCTTTCCTAGTTCTGGGTGGAATGATTGTCTTTTATGTGCTTTTAGCCCTGGAGTCCAAAATATTAAATTCGGGTTTTACTGTAGGCTTCCAACTCAAAACCAATTGGCAATTAGTGGAGAAGCCCTAACTCTTTCTATATTAGTAAATCTTTTCACATCTTTCCGATGTGGGATATTTTATACTAACACCCCCCCTCACGCTCAGGTATGATCATCTGAAGCGTGAGCATATATGGGAACAACATCCACGGGATTGCCCAACAATCAACCTGCTCTGATATCATATCAAATTTGGGTTTTACTGTTGGCTTCCAACTCAAAACCAATTGGCAATTAGTGGAGAAGCCCTAACCCTTTCCATATTAGTTAAATCCTTTCACATCTTTCTGATGTAGGATATTTTACACTAACACAAAACTCATCTTCTCTTTGACTGTACTCACAATCATCTCTCTCCTCCTCCCTTGTTGGAACTTGGAAGACGGAGTAACTTGGGTATGAAGCAGCACTTCTAGTCAAACAACAAACTTAACACCATTTTAAACTCATACTTCTCCCATAATCACTATTTTTTCTTCGATCACATAATTCCTAAACGGCGACGAATTTTTTTAAGAAATGAAAAGAAGCGTTTGAGACAATACGGGAACGTGGGATTGATTTGATCAAAATGCAAACCCAGCAAAATATTTTACTCTTTCTAGTTTACTTGTGTGCGTGCAAGCAGCAACGAAGATTCTATTGTTAGACCCCAAAAACAAGAAATCTGACACTTTCTTTTCCGCCATGAAAGAGAGAGAGCGAAGATTGCAAATGACAACATTGTAAGAATATTTCACTACAAAACTTGATCTTCTAGCCGCAACCATGGAATCTCTAACACTGATGACAGAGTTGACTCAGTCGTGGAATCAACATCGCCTATGGTTAGAAAAAGAGAGAGGAAGAAGGTGTCATATGACCGGAGCACCAACTCCGATCTGTTTCCGATTGATCTCATAATTTAGATTCTCAAACGCTTACCAGTCAAAACCCTAGCGAGGTTCCTCTCCGTATCGAAGCTATGGACATCCATCATCACCGGCAGAGATTTCATGAAACTGTTCCTCACCGAGCCGAAACCGGATCGTCTCTTCTTCACCTTCAGGGGTAACAAAGAAAATTATTTCTATTCTCTTCGCTTCAGACCTCTGTAGCTACTTACCATATGATGCATCCTGCGTATAAATACACATTCAGTTTCTCCTCTGTTCACAGTTTGATTTGCTATGGAACTTCTTCTGCTTCCCAACTTGTGGTGTACGATCCCATCTCAAGGAGATCCGTCACATTGCCTGAATTCAACTCCCAAAGCTTCGTCATGAAACACTTCTTGTGCTATGATCCTATTGATGGCGTTTACAAAGTCTTGTGTATGACAGGACCTAGGCTTGTTTTCAATTTGCCAGATCCAAAGCTTCTTCTACAGGTTTTGACATTGGGAGATGGCAATTCGTGGAAGACAATTGAAAAAGATACTACTCCCACTCATTTTCCTATCTGTGGTCAGATTTGTATCGATGGTGTTTTGTATGATCACGTTTATTTCTTATGCTGACATTATTCTCAAGGAGAAGGTTGTCACCATTGTTGAATTCTGATAAAGGAAGCTCGAGAGTATAAATTGCAGAACCCTTCGTCTTCTTCTCTAACCTAATCAATTGGGAAGTTACAGAATTTATAATTATACCCTTTACAATACTCATAATTACAAAAAGAAAAAGAAGATAGTTTAAAGGGTTTATTGCACCCACACCCACTTTGGGTTCAACTTGTTGCACCCACACCCACTTTACAAACTTGCTATACTTTGTTAAGTTTGCTTCTTAGATGTCATTGTTAGTTGGACAATTTTGCCTCTCTCCTCTTTCTCTCTTTATTTTCCCTATTTTTTTTTTGTTATTAACACTTCAAATTGTTATCATAAAACAAATTATCTATTTATTTATATACAATATGTTATGATTATATATTTTCTATATTTTAAGATACATACTGCTATATTTTTGATGAATTTTTAGATTATAAAGTATTCAATTGTCGTTGAACATTTGTTCACAAGACCACAATTACTCAGTAAAATCACAAAATCACAATAAAACCAAGAAAACCCAGATCGAATTTCATATAATCTAAAGTGATAAGGAAAAAGATCTAAAGATTTCACCTTCTCTAGATTTGCACCATTATTGGAATATTTTTTGAAAACTTTAGAAAAGGAATGTGAGAGAGAAAGAGAGAGAAACATAAATAAGCTTTTCTCTTTCAATGGATGAGCAAAAGCAAAACAAGGAAGAAGAAGATGTATTGTTTGGTTAACTAATTGTGAGAGAGAGATAGAGAGAGAGAAAATAGAAGGGGTTAGAAGGAGTGATGGGTAATATGTAATTAAACTTGAGAAAAATATATGAGTAGTAGAAAGTAGATGTGAGTGTTAATACTTTTGGAGAAAGTGGGTTGGGTGCAAAATTCCCTAGTCTAAAATCAGTTGCAGTCGCTACAGTAGCGACTCAAAAACGAACAGGGCCTATATCTTTTATATCATAACTAAATATCTTCTTTTTTTTTTCTTTTGCATTTTACTCTTCTTATATATTTTTTTAAATAAAATTTTCTCTCCCAAATTGACCTCTAGTAATTATTTAAAGAACAAGATATTAAAATTTGCCTATTTGTCCATCCTTTAATCTCATATATAAATGTAACATAACCTTTAGCTTTATAACTTGAGATTTTGTTTTAAGTTTTTAAAGATGTCAAAGATTTTATTTTAGGAAGTGTAGTTATTTGTGTCAATACTTATAGCTATATTTAATTATGTGCATGGCATGATAGTAAAAATATATGTTAATCTAGTAAATTTGCAGGAAATTAAAATTATTACTTTAATTTAGGCTATTTAAATGAAAAAGAAAAGCAAGAAAAAGTAACATTTACTTAGAACTATTAACTATATATATATATGTGCATTGTGCTGGTTAGTTTATCAATCTCTTCCAACCTATCATATTTCAAAAGCCTCTATAACGTACTTTGTTGATTATGCTGGGAGACTTCAGAATACCTGATGATATGATCATATCAAAAACGCTAACACCTAGTGATGTTGACAAACATGGACGTCTGCTTTTACCCAAACACCAAGTGCTCTCCGTCATAAAAAAAAATGAATAATGTTACGGATAAGAGTTTGAAAAAGGGTATTAAACTCGAAGTTCTTGACCGCGTTAACAAAAATTCATACTTTGTTTTGCTAAAATCCATGAAAATGTTCTCGCATCAGCTTGGAGAAACCACCAATGACTATGTTCTCGAATCGGGTTGGAAAGAAATAAAATTGTCATTAGACCTCAAAGAAGGGGACAATATCGAACTATATTGGGATAAATTGAATTACAAATTCATTATTCTCAATTTTGAATACAGCTTAATCCCCCCTTTTGATAAAAATGATGAAGCGTATATGCTCGCTAACAACATCCTTATGCATTAATATCCTATTTTAAGTTGTATCAATACTGTATTTTATTTTATATCTAGATATATAACTATCATTAGATGTAATAATTTGCAATAAATAAATAAATAAAAATGGATGTTCAAATTTAAGATTGAATAAGAGATATGATCTTTATGGAAAAGTAAGAATGATTGAAACTATGAAACATAACCAAACTTGTTATGTACGACGATATTCAACTATGGAACTTAACCTAGCTTACTTGTTTCAAGTTTCATGATCTTTGGTTACTAGAATTCACGGATAATTAGTTTATATTGCATCTAGGGTTTCTCAAATGATGTATCATTTATTAATGATATTTCTTACAAAGTTACAAGTTTGATAATATTGTCCTTCTTTGAGTTTATGAGACCAAGCATCTCTTAGCAACTGTGACTTTGAGGCCATGTTTCATGTGAAGGACTATGGAAGATGCTGGCTCGATCTTGTGCCCTTCAACGACAATGATGTCATAATTTCTTATGATCTCAACAGCCACTTTCTTCATCTGCAAGAAAGACAAGTTTTTCCCCAAGCAATTTCTTGGACCGGAATTAAACACAAAGAACTTGAAAGAAGGTTCATGTTTTAAGCCTCCATTTCTCTCAGAGATCCATCTCTCAGGTTTGAATTCAGTCGCGTCTTCTCCCCACACGGCCTTCATCCTCCCCAACGCATAAACAGAGAACAGAATCTTCCAATTTGCATCGACTTTGTGTCCACTTGGAAGCACATCTTGCTTTATGGGAGACTTCCGCTCGAACGGGATTGGCGCATAGAGGCGTAGTGATTCACACAGCGCAGCATGTAAATACACCATCTTGTTTAACTTGTCTGCATCTAAACTCATTCCAGAACTTGGTAGGTTCGTGTTGTTGATCTCTTGGCGGATCTTTGTCACAGCTTCAGGGTTCTTGGAGAGAAGCCAAAAGAACCAAGTGAGAGTTGTTGCAATGGCGTCTCTTCCAGCAAGCATGAAACTCTTGATGATGTCTTTGAGGAAGTTATCATCTGTTGGCTTCAAAAGCTCATACTTGGAAGCATCTAGATTCATGTAGACGCTTAATAAATCCATATCATGAGCTTCTTCTCCAATATTGGAGCGACGGCGACTTATTATCTCCTCTCTCTTGGCAGATATATACTTTGCACATGATCTGTCGAAAGCAGCATTTGCTTTGGTCATCTTCTTCTCTTCTCCGACTCCAATCCAGTTTTGCAGCTTCCACAAGATCATAGGCTTAACATGTCTATACACGACCACTTCTTCGGCATCATCCATAGCTTTTGCATACTCGTTCATCGGCATTTCAATGGAAAGAGAATTTGAGTCGTAGCCTGCTACTAGAGTAAGGGTTACATCGAATGCTAGCCTCTGGAATACGTCTTGTAAATCAAAAATCATATTCGCCTCTGCAAAGTGATCAAGGACTGGGACAACCCCGTTCTCGATTTTACGTGTGATGGTCCTCAATGAGAAGCTTTGAAACCCTTGATGGCTAAGCACGACCAGTGCGGATTTCCTCATATTCTCCCAGAGTTTCGAGTCAGCAGTGAAGATCCCGTTTCCTAGGAAATCGAACATCTCTTTGAACTCCGGTCCTTTGTCATAATTGGTGAAGTTGGAGCTGAAAACGTGTTGTATGTTTGCAGGATCTGCTGTGATCAACATGTTCATTCCAGAGAACCATGGGCCTTTGAATACAAAAGTTAAGTTGGATAACTCAAGAATCTCTGCAACATAGTCATTAATCCTATGAAGCATGGCGAGAACACCAGGAAGCATCCCAAGAACCGGCCAGTTTCTAGGTAAGATTTGATGGGGTTTCTTGTGGATCAAGAAATGGAAGAAGATAAAGACAAAAAAGGCTATGAAGACTTCAAGTATGCCTGCGTAAGCCATTAGTATACAAAGGTTGTGTTTCTTGGATTTTACGAAAGATAGAGATAAGCGAAACTTAGTTTTGTTATATTTATAGTTATATTTAGTACCACTTTCATCAATGAGATGGCTCCTTGACGATGTAGTCAACTCCTATCTTGTGAGCATGGTGTTCTTAATTACCTCGTCCACGTTCAGAACCTCAGATCTGTCAAACGTCCATGGTATGGAGGCGCCATGTGTAGATACCATGTTAATTATAACATGATGGGTTACATATCATTGACATTTATTATTTTATTTCTACATACATATCTTTTTGGAGGCAAAACATTTCCATCTCTATTATATTTTAAATAGATTGGAACCTGAGATACACAGGTTAATCGATAAATATCTTAAAAAGTTTACATGCAAACATTATATTAAATTTCCATGGAACCAACAATGAATGCTACAAGACATTTTTGGATGTATAAAACCACAAATTAAAATATATACTTTTTAAATCTACTTATAATATGATTGTTTTAGTATAAGAATTCATTTTTATTTGATTAGCTTTATAACATAACTAAAAAAAATTGAAATCTATTTTGGAGGACAATTTAAGAACTAAAACATATTGCTAGAAATATCACATACAACTTATTTTAACATAAACTATATAATAATTTTCATAAAACACACCAAAAAATGTTTTTCTTTCACAGTTTGACAAAGTCATTGACACTTCTCATAGAATAGCCAATAGACAATTTTGGAACAAAAAATACCCTTGTAACTAAACTCTCTTAGTTTGGTTTCTTTCTCAAATATTATATATATTTTAATTGATTTTTAATATTATAGAAATAAATCAAAATAGAGAAATGGAGGAAAAAAGAAACAAAGTGAAAGTCCAGAAATTTTGTAATTAGAAAGCACTTGTTTTCAATCTTTATGTAAAGTCAAAACCATAGATTATTTTTGGACAACTAGAATTCTACTCAGAAAATTATAGTTCTTCCATTTTTATACAAACTGTTTTTGATGTAATTGACTTAAACCACCAAACACTTAAAAAACTCAAAATCTTAGTTTTTAAATTTATAATTTGGTAATATAAGCTAGATTTACAAGATTAAGGTGTAAAAACATTATATTGTAAATGAAAAACAATGCTTATGAAAAATGTGAACAGTGACTGCAATATTAGGGTTGCAGAAGATACCCATGTTGAAGATGACAGCAAAAATACAATTATGCCCTCTGTTAAAATCATACTTGTAGACGTACACAATAAATAAAAAAGCATTATCGACGTACACCAAACAAGAACATAAACTAAATAAAATAACATTACTTTGTACAAACGTACACTAATAAATTATTATCATGTACGTACATGACAATTGTTGTTGTGTACGTATATTTTAATAGATTTGATGCAAGATAAATTTATTTGTTTCATTAGTGTTGTGTACGTATATTTGAAAAGAGAAACTTGGTACACCGATTTATTTGTATCAATGTTGTTGTGTACGTATATCGATTTATTTGTATCATTGTTGGTGTGGACGTATATTAGATTTTGTTCGATATATGTGATGTACGTACATCAAAAACTTAAGGTATGAATTAAAAAAAGATACTATGTGACATAATATAATTAAAATTATTATTATTATTATAATTATTATAATTATTTATTTAATTTTGGTTACTGTAGCAACGAGACTTCATTCAACTCAGTTACTCAAGATGAATAAATGTAATTAGATCAGTTTGAATTTCTTTGTTTAAATGGTATAATTGTCTAAAAACAGAGTAATGACTAATTTCTGAAAATTGCTTTTGACTTTGACCTAAACTGGTTATAAAACTCACTATATGGCTAAAGTATGTAATTTACCCTAAACTATATCCATGAAGCTTTTAAGTTTTGGTGATATATAGTTAACAATTACTGGAATTGGGTTCACAATTATGTTAGATACATAGTTTACAGAAAATTAAAAAATGAAATTATATTTTTTAGTCATGATAACATTATTCCGACCAGAAAACTGGAATCATTCGTCAATTTAAGCCCATCATTTTTCGATAGAAGACTCCTCCTCAAGCAAGTCTCACATCCGTTTTCTTTTTCCTTAGAAGAGAATTTTCATCGTTTAGCTCAAGCAAGTTTAGCTCAGGGGTCACTTAATTTTCATCGTTTCGTTAACGCCACTGATGCGGGTGAATTTATTTTGGCACCTACTTACTTTCGCGAACTACCATTTTATGTGCTCTATTATAATCCTTGTTGTTTGCTATCACATCTCTCTGCTACTCAGGTTGAGAGTCTTTTGTTTCTGTGAGGAGTCAATGATAGCCTCCTCTTCGTCGTCATCGTCAATGTCAGTTAGATTTTTACTTCTTCCGTTGTAGTTAGCTACTTAGGGAGGTCTCATGATCATTATCTTTATTATCGACAGTTTATGTATGCTAAGTATCTACGTGTTATCTTCTTGGTAGCTACTGTAATTTTGACTTCTTGATATGTAATATATATTATTTCCAATTTATCTGTTTGGATTAAGAGCCTCACCTTCACATAACGCGTAGTGGTGCATGTTTGAGTTACGTTTCCAACACGTTTCAGCAATAGTATGCCTGTGTGTGAAGCTACGGAGGCATGATTCAGTTTTAAACTCCAATTATCTACTAATAAGAAAATCAAATGCGGTTTAGCTGTTTCTGTTAGTCTTGGCTAAGTTAGTTTGGCTCAGTTTTAGAGTGGATGTAAAAACTGAACCAATGTCCAATAGACCAAAGAAAAATAAAAAAGAACAAAAAAAAATATCATCGATGCGGGGTAATAAAATATTTCAAAATAAAATCTCAATTTTTACATGTATATCACAAAATATAGACGATTGATGTTTTGCAAATTTTAATTCCGTAAAGTTTAATTTGAAAGTTTTTATTAGCAAAATGTTAGAAAAAAGAAACATCGCTTTTTTTTTTTTTTTCCTTTTGTTTTATGTTGCTGGTTTTTAATTGTTTGAGATTTATCTTGTGTTTTTTCTTTTCTGGTCTTGTAATTTTTTGTAAATTGCCTGCTTTTAATTTGAAGAGATTTATGAGAGACAGAGATTAGAGGAATTGTATATTGATTCTCATAAAAGTGATTAGGGTTACATGGGTTTATATAGTAAAGAGAATTTCTAAACTTCTTTTTTTTTTGGTAAAGAAGAGATTTTCTAAACTAGATAGATACAAATAGTAAATATCTTTATATCATAACTAAATGATATTTGAGAATAATATTTTGGATCTTCTAGACCCTTTTGATATCATTCTTTAGTTTTTTTTGCATTTTTCTCTTATTATTATTTTTTTTAATTTTTTTCTCTCTTAAATTTACTTTTAGTAATTATTTAAGGAACAAGATATTAAAATTTGAGTTAACGTCTCAGAAATCCCTAAAATAATTTGACAAATCTCCTATCTCCCTCTCTATTCTTCATACCCTCACCTTTTCTAATAAAAGGTGGTGAGACGATTTTAGACTTACGTAAATTGATTTAGATTATTTTTTTTAAATAAAAAAACGAACCCAGCTCTCTTTCGACCCGAGAGAAACCCGACCTGTGAGTTCTTCTCATCCCAGCCGCCGGCGATTCTTCCGACGTCGGAGCTCCTACTGCTGTCGTTATTAACCAACTCGAGTTGAATCAAGTTGTTCGTCGGAGCTCTCTTTCAACCCGAGAAACCCGATCTGGTTACTCACCTCTCAACCCAGCCGCCGGCGATTCTTCCGTCGTCGGAGCTCCTACTGTTGTCGTTCTTCACCAACTCGACTTGAATAAAGTTGTTCTTCAAAATGCAGGTGCGTTACTTCACATTAGAGTAACTTTTGGTTGAATTTGTTTTTTATTTGTAAATTTATAAATTCAATTGGATTTAGATCGAAGAAAGCTTAGCACATTAGGTGTTTTACAAAGGTTTATGGGTCGATTGAGCTATCTATTAGATAGGAAAGGGATTTGGCTTTTGATTTCAGTGAATTAAGGAGATTAGAACTCGTTTACCATTCGATTCGATTTTGATAGGAGAGAGAGAAGGTGAAACTGGTAATACTGGTATATTTAGTAAAACTAGTAAAACTAGTTGTAGTACTAATTATGATTTTTTTATATTGGTTGGTTTGGCATAATACAATACGCGAGAACGTCAGCCTACATTTTAAATGTGAAGGTCGCATGTATAGTATAATGTTCAAGAGGAATATAACATTGTTGATGCCAAAAGCAAGGATATAGAGGAAGCTTGGGTTTGTTGAAAGTAACGTTCAGTTGCAGCTGAGCTACAAGCCACTACTGGTAGAAACAATGGAGCATTTTGAGCTTAATGATGATGAGGATGTTAATGTTTATCTAGACTCCGTTAATTATGAGAAGCGAAGATGTATGTTGTTTGTGAATGTCATCCATTCCGAGCCTCAGCCTGAGCAAGTTCCCATAGTGCCCACATTGCCCATAGTGGACCAAAGTTCTGTTGGTATGAACTTTGAAAACCAACATGCGAAGGATGGTGAAATCGGACCTAACGCCATTGTTACGTAGGCAAAGAAAAGACTGTAGAGGGTGATTCTAATAAAGAGGTTGAAGCTGAATCACATGATGAAGGTGATGAATATACTGAGCCGCGACCTATTGTAGAACCGTGTAAGTATATTGAACCATGGGATGACGGTTTGGATCTGACTAAACTTCAAGAATTTCCAAACAAGAAGGCATTGCAAGATGTGGTGGATAGAGCTTCATTCGCTAACTGTTTTAGTTTTGAAATAGAAAAGTCAGACAAGGTGCGTTATGTGGTCAAATGTCCTAAAGAAGGATGTAACTGGGGTTTACGAGGTGGTAGGATTCGAGGTACATATATTTTCTCGATTAGAAGGCACAACAAGATGCATACATGCTCTCGGGCTAGTCAAAGTTCAAGCAACAGTAAGAGACAAGGCACTCCACAATTAGTTGCTTCTCTTTTACATGGTGATTATCCAAGGCAAATGGAAACTCCACCTCCGAAAATTATCATGGTGATTATCCAGGGCAAATGGAAACTCCACCTCCGAAAATTATCATGGATCTTGTCAAGACAAAATTAGGTGTTGATATATCATATTCCACGGCTTTGAGAGGGAAAAAACAAGTTGTTATTGATTTGAAAGATAGCCCAGAAGAAAGCTACAAGATGCTGCGATGTTATCTGCACATGTTAGAGAAGGTTAATCATGGTACAAGATCATATGTGCATTGCAATGAGAATAATAAATTCATGTACTTGTTCATAGCTTTGGGAGCTAGCATTGAAGGATTTAAAGTCATGAGGAAATTTATAACTATGGATGCAACTTTTCTAAAGAACGGATATAAGGGTGTTCTTGTTTTTGCGTCGGCTCAAGATCCTAACCGTCACCATTATCCCTTGGCGTTCGGTGTTCTTGATGGTGAGAATGATGCAAGTTGGAATTAGTTTTTGGAGATGTTGAAAACCGTTGTTGGGGATTCTTCTGAAATAGTATTTATGACTGACAGAAATACAAGTCTCATAAAAGCCATAGCTAATGTGTATCCTCTGGCTCATCATGGTTTTTGTATATGGCATTTATCCCAAAATGTGAAAGGTTATGCTAGTAACGTCAACAAAGACGTTGTTGCATGGAGATTCATGGAGTGTAGTAGGTTTTACACAGTGGCTGAGTTCAACATTGCTTACGCTTCTTTTACGACAAGATATCCTTCTGCTGCCAAGTATCTTGAAGAATCTACCCAGAAAGAAAGATGAGCAAGATATGTTTTTCCAGGATATAGATACAACCTAGACACAAGCAACTTTGTTGAATCGATGAAAAACGTATTTAAAGATGCAAGGAGGTACTCCTTGATAGCCATGCTTGATGCAATACTTAAAAAATTCTCTGAATGGTTTATTGAACATCGGAAAGATGTTGTGTCTGGATCAGTCGCAAATAAATTGGTGCCTTTAGTGGAGAACTACTTACATGATTTATGGGCAACTGCTGAGAAACTAAAGGTGACAAAGCTAAATGGTTTCGAACTTGAATACAATGTCATTGACAGTGATGGAAAGCCTTATTTGGTGAAGTTGCGATTGAGAAGTTGCAGTTGCAGGTTTTTCGATATACAAAAGTATCCTTGTGTGCATGCATTGGCGTCTTTCATTACATTCCAAAAATATGGAGGTAAGGATATCAAGTTATATGAGTTGTGTTCTAAGTATTATTGGACGGAGCTGTGGGCAATTGCATATTGCAGGACAATTTATTTAGTACCTGATAAGTCTCGATGGGATGTCCTAGATGATGTCCAAGATATGCAGATCATTCATCCGGATCGGAAAATAAAAGGGGGAAGAAAGAAAACAAAAAGGTATGCATCTGCTGGGGAAAAACGACCAAAAACTCGACCTAGGATGCAGAATAAAAGGCGCCGGAGACAAAGACTCCAATGGTTGTTATTTGGAGATTCTTGTAATGTTCATGTTTGATTCACCTCTTCATGTATCAATTGTGTTTGGTTTGACGAATCTCTACTTTTTATGGCATAACTCCCTCTTGAAACTTAATTTGAAACTTAATTTGAAGTCTATTAATGTTTTATTCTTTCAAAATATGTGTATATAAGATAGTAGAACTGACACAACTAAGATAAAACTGGTAAAAATGGTAAAATTGGTACTACTGAAAATAATAAAGTTGGTGCTACTACCTAAAACCAGTGTTGACAATGAGTTGACAATACATATTGTAAAAATGTTCTACAAAGGTTTCTACTATAAATGAATAATTTTCCAAAATATACTAATTTTAATTTATTTATGAAAGAATCTCAACGAGTGTTTCCTTACACTTTTAATGTCACTTTGTAAATAATAACCAAGTAAGCATGAAAAAGTTATAGAATTATAAGTTTTAACTTATGAAGTTGCAAAAAGCTTGTAATTGTATGTTAGTTAAGTTTAATCAACTGTAAAACTAAAAAAAGTCCTCCTAAGGTTTAGTATAACTAATAAAACTGAGAAACCTCTAAAGTACAACTATTTGTAAGTTTAGTGCAACTGCATTAATCGGTAAAACTGTGTGTGAACACAGTGTGAACACGCAGTGTGAACGCACACAATTTTTACACGTGGCCAGACTTTCGTTTTTTCTTTCTTTCACCGAAGATTTTTCGTAAAGTAGAGAAGCTTCTCCTCATTCATTCATTCATTTTATTCGAAACTGATAGTCTTCTTCTCTTCTCTCATCTTGAAAGTCGAATTCTAGATCTATAATTTCTCTCATTCTCTAACTATGGAACAATTTGAGGCCGACCCATACTATGTTGATCAGAAGAGGGCGAGGAAGTTAGAAGCGTTGCGAGAAGCCATAGCCGATGGTGATTTGGGCATGCCTCGAATATGCCCATGTGGTGAATAAATCGTCGAAGAGATCTCTCCTACAGAAACAGAGAAAAAGAGATGGTTTACTTGCGTTAAGTATAAGGTAAATTAAACTAAATCAAATACAATTGAGAGATCTGAGTATGATGTCTGTTCGTTGATATATATTGCAGGATGATGGATTGCACATGCGTAAAATTTGGGCTGATGCAATTGAAGAATAAACCCAAAGCTTAAGGAAGGATGTTGAAAACCATTGGGAGAGATTGAAGGAATTCGACCCCCATCATACTCAGATCTATAATTTGCAGATGCAACTTAAGGAGAAGAGTGACGAGATTGCCAAACTAAGGGAGGAGGTGGCGTTGCTTTCCACTCAAGTCGATCTCCTGGATAGATTGTGTTTCGATTGATATTATCTGAGTCGATCTTCTACGTTGCTTTAATACTTGTTGAATATGTTTCTGTTTCTTATCTTTTATATGAATTCTCTTGTTTTGTTTAGTTTTACGTAGGTTTACCAAAAATACAAACGACAAATCCAAGAAAATAACTTAGTTTTACATAGTTTTACTAGTAATACCAATCCCAAATCCAACAAAATAACGAAGTTTTACATAGTTTTACTAGTATTACCAATCCCAAATCCAACAAAATAACGAAGTTTTACATAGTTTTACTAGTACTACGATGACAAATCAAAGAAAATGACATAGTTTTACTACTTCTTAGACTTTTTTCTCTTCGTCCCTCTTCCTCCTTGCGAGCTACTCGGATGCTCATCATCTCCAGGCGCCTGACATGAAAGCAAATATTGTTTAACACCTTCTAGTATTACCAAGTATTACGAAGTATTACCTTTGATTTCTCTTGCTCTTTCACAAATACTTCCAACGGTTCGATCCTTTTTTCAAGCCCATCAATCTTCGCCGAAATGTTATCGAACTGGGTTTTCATCTCCTCCGTCATGGTCCTTAGAAGATCCACCAACTCAATAGTATCTTCTCTCGGTTGTTCATTGGCGTCTATTTCCTCATTCCCATCGTTTTGTCCTGAACGAGAAGCTACATCTGCTCACATCTCCTCCAAAAGTACAGGTAGTCCTCTACGAAGGCGACACATCCAACTGGCAACTACGACATCATGGGTATCGTCTTCCTCAGCTTCTTCCATGATTAAATCGAGAAGAGGAATTTCTTCATCAATATGAGGGATCACACTAGCAATTACCTGTGTAAACGACCTACTTTAGATACATTACAAACCAATTTATTCAAATGATTAATAATTTCAGTTGTTAGGATAACTAACTGTTGTTGTACCATGTGTATCACCTAAATCCGTTAGAGGAAAACCTTTCTGACCGATACTCTTAAATTTCCTCCTGCACATCCTAGGACAACTTTCATCCGCCTCAGGAATTTCGTCAATGTAAGTGTTCCCCAAAATTGGAACTGCCTCAAATAGTAAAAACTACACAACACAAATAAAAACTAAAATCAGCTTCACTTTTAAGAAATATAAACAATGAAAAGACTTCAAATTTTAAACTAACTAACCTCCAATGGAATACAGAAACCTGGAACAGGCCATAACGCATCCTCTTTCTTCACGACCCCTTTAAAATGCCTCATTGTATGAAAAATCTCTTCTAGCATGTTATCGAATGATAATATCCCCCAAGGAAAAGACACACAAAAATCTAGATCATCCACTGCTCTTACAACAAACTCATCGATACCCGTAGCTTCCTTCTTTTTTTCAATTTCTGCTGTTCGAAGTAAGAGCAACCACATTCTCATAAGCTTGTGGTTTAGGTCCCTTGGCATGTGGAAAATGTGCTTGAATTGTGGATGTTTCTCAAACCAACCCCTCTCAAAACTAGTCAGCGAATGCTCTAATTTATCAAGCGTTGTCAAGGTTTCAAAAATATGACACCTTGTCGATAGCTTGATTCTCTTGTTGTACTGACTAGGCTTGAAGTGCATTCCTAAAGGTTGCATCGCTTCTGTTTTCTCCTTCGATTCCTGCAACAGTATCAGTTTTACATGAGTTCTACCAGTTATACACCAACTAGTTGTACCAGTTCTACTAGTTCTACACCACCTACTTGTACCAGTTCTACTAGTTCTACACCACCTAATTGTACCAGTTCTACTAGTTCTACACCCAATAGTTGCACCAGTTCTACCAGTTCTACTAGATCGATTTCAAATTCCAATTCACTTCCGAATGACACAGACTAGTTGTACTTACACTTGCATCGTTGTGCTCCTCGTGCTCCCTCTCACTTTCGCTTGTACTCCTTCTCGAGTTACCTGCCGAGTTCGAACTTCCCTCCTTATCTTCTTCTTCTTCTTCTCCTTCATCGTTTTCTTCTTCCCCTTCATCGTCTTTTTCTTCCCCTTCTTCACTTTCTTCTCCTTCATCGTTTTCTTCTTCCCCTTCATCGTTTCCTTCTTCTTCTCCATCGCTTGATTCCACAGGAGTAGATCTCTCGTTATCTCCTCCTTCTTCATCATCTTCTTCTCGATTACTTGATTCCAGAGTACCGGATTTTGCTTTCTCTCCTTCCTTCTCATTTTCTCCTTCGACCATCGGATTGGGTTCCTCCGAAACTGGAGTTTCACTTTCTCCTTCGACCACCGGATTGGGTTCCTCTGAAACTCGAGTTTCACTTTCTCCTTCGACCACCGGATTGGGTTCCTCCGAAACTCGAGTTTCACTTTCTTCCGCCACCGGATTGGGTTCCTCCGAAACTCGAGTTTCACTTTCTTCCGCCACCGGATTGGGTTCCTCCGAAACTCGAGTTTCACTTTCTTCCGCCATCTTACTCAAAGCTCTCTCTCCTCCTATTGTCGCCGGACTCAAACCCGACACACCTACTTTCGGCGAATCGGATTTTGCTTTCGAACCACCATCTCCTTGTGAGATATTTTTTTCTTTCAAACGATCACTCCTCCTAAAACGATCCCCCCCCCCCCCTTGTTTTCACGATCTTCTTACTCGATTTTTGGTTGATTGAAAGAAAACGAGAAAACCCTAGTTCTACAGTTTTACCCAAATCGATTCAAGTTTCCCGAATAAAGAGAGAGCGGTTTTAAACACATAAATTTTACTGTTTTTTTTTTAAAAGATTCAGTTTTTCGGGTCTTAGATCCGATTTCCTTTGGTTGGGTGGATACTACCCAGGTATTTTTTTGTAAATATCTTAGTTTTCTTTGGACAATAGAGTAAAACACCACTATCTCGATTTAAAAAAAACAAAAATAAAAACCAAAAAAGAGAGGAAGTTTTAAGATTGTCAGAACTCTTTTAGGGGCTCCTCAGACGAAAACTCATTAAAATTTGCCTCTTTACAAAAATTTTCTTTTTTAATCTCATAAATAAATGTAACATAACCTTTACAAAAATAACTTGAGATTTTGTTTCAAGTTACATTAATATTATATCCATTTAAAGTTCTTAAAGATAATTAAATTTAATTCCCTGTCAAAGATTTTATTTTTAAGAATATACAAATATTATATGTACTTAATTGGGTTTGACCTATATTAAATAATTATGTGCATGGCATGATATAGGAAATCACCTAATTAATATTTGTTAATCTAGTAAAATTTCCAGGAAATTAAATGCTATTACTTTAGGCTATTTAAAGGAAAAAAGCATTACAAAGTATCATTGACTAAGTTATATATATATATAGTTACAAAAATATGCATTGTGCTAGTTAGTTATCAATCTCTTCAAACCTTTAATATTTCAAAAAACTTTATAATTTTGTTGCTTAAGATGGAAGACTTCCGAATAGACGGTGATATGATCATATCAAAAACGCTAACACGTACTGATGTCGACCAACACGGACTTCTTCTCTTACCCAAACACCAAGTGCTCTCCGTCTTAAAAAAGATGAAAGATGTTACGATCGAGAGTTTGCAAAAGGGTATTGAACTCGAAGTTCTAGACACCGTTAAAAAAGCTCTGTACCATGTTGTCCTAAAATTCAGAAACACCACCAATGACTATATTCTCGCATCAGGTTGGAGCGATATGAAGTGTTCATTAGACCTCAAAGAAGGGGACAATATCAAATTATATTGGGATTACTTGAATTACAAATTCATTATTCTCAATTGTGAATACAGCTTAATCTCCCCATTTTTATAAAAATGATGAAGCGTATATGTTCGCTAACAACATCCTTAAGTTGTATCAATCCTTTATATCACCATATATAACCATATGTTCCTATTTTAAGTTGTATCAATCCTTTATATCACCATATATAACGATAACTATCTTTAAATGTAATCATTTGCAAAAAAAAAAAAGAAATAAAAATGGTTGTTCAAATTTGAGATTGAACAAGAGAGATGATCTTTATGGAAAAGTAAGAATTGAATGATTGAAAATATGAAACATAACCTAACTTGTTATGTACAATTAGATTCAACTATGAAACTTAACCTAGCTCACTTGTTTCAGGTTTCATGATCTTTGTTTACTAGAATTCACGGATAGTTTATATTGCATCTAGGATTTCTCAAATGATGTTTCATTTATTAATGATATTTCTTACAAAGTTAACAAAATTGATAATATTTTCCTTCTTTTAGTTTATGAGACCAAGCATCTCTTAGCAACTGTGACTTTGAAGAACCTCAGATCTGCCAAACGTCAATGGCATGGAGGCGACATGGGTAGAGCCATGATAATTATAACATGATGGGGTTACATGTCATTGACATTTCTACATACATATCTTTCCCCCAGATACACAGGTCGACGTCACAGGTGACAGGTTAATCGATAAATATCTTTTTAGAAAGTTTAAATGCAATTTATGTAAATATTTTATTAAATTTCCATTGAACCAACAATAAATATTATTATATGTTTGGATTTAAAATTACAACATTATATATTATAAATTCATTTGCCATAAGATTGTTTTAGTTTAACAAATTAAATTATACATGAAAATATTGGAAGGCTTCAAAATCCAAGATTTGTTTTTCATTTGATTAGCTTTATCACATAATTAAAAAAGTTTAAAATCTCTTTTGGAGGATAATTTAATAACAAAAATATATTGCTACAAATACCACACACAACTAATTTATATATATATATATGTACAAAAGAATTGTAAAATCGTTTCCAGTAAATTGTTAGCTGTTTACATCAAAATTGTAAGTTTCAAGAATAAATTAGGTTAAATTAGTTGCGTGTGGTATTTGTAGCAATATGTTTTTGTTTAGGAGTTTAGGAGTTTAGGATAACACAAACCTAAAAAATGGAATTATATATATGATAAAAATGGAAGACTAATTCAAGCAAGTCTCATATTCGTTTTCTCTTTCTCTCGAAAAGAGTTTGTCCGCAATCTGCTCTCTAATTTCTTTGTATCAGACATACGGGTGCTTGTCTGCTGAGAGAAAACTCCGGCGGTTTGTGGTTCTTATCCCTTGGCAAAATTTCATAAACCGCCTTGGATTTCTCTTAAATCTTTATATCTTACCGGGACAATGAATTCGATGGTATACTATGGTGTTGTTCGACAATGGTTGGATCTAATAGTGTTTGTGTTTCTCCAAACGTAACATCAGTCTTAGGCCTTAACAAAAGAGATTCATTTACAATTTGATTGTAATTCTATTGACTGTTTGATGGAATTATGGCTGCATTAATTTGTCTTTTGCGGATTTAGATGTCAATAGTAGTACATGTGGGCTTTGTTAACTATTGGCGACAAAATTTGATTAGTATTACTCAATTTGGTGGTTGAGGCATGTGTTACCGATGTTTATAGATGAAATTTCATGAATACTAGAAGATCATGCATCTGCAAATGATACGACAAAGCTATTTGTGTTTACGTTGAAGAGAAATATAACATACCTAATGCAATAATTGTGAAGGAGTTCAATATTTCCTTGGCAATATGTTTGTGATAATCTTTTAATACCAGTGAAGTTTATTTGTTGAGAAAAATCGAATATAAATTTATTTATTTTCCCGATGTTCCATTTATTGAAATTTAAGTTCTTCTCCCCTCATCCAATTTAACTAAAGGACGCCGTCAATTGGTTGATTCTTGTCCATATCTAATGAGTTGACCCCTCGTAATTTTATGGTCAAGGACGTCCATTATGGGCCACTTCTCATTTTCTTCTTGTTGAAAAATGCCACTTTCTCATTGACTCGCATATTTATTAAATTTTACATCACAGCTAACTTATTTTTAACTATTAGATTTTTGGGGGATCAAACAGTAAAAATCCACTATGACTCATGGATGATGGTAGCTTATCAATATTTTTATGATAATTCTTTTAAATATTGAATACAAAATTATTGTTAAGATTTCTAGATAAAAAAGACTCTATCTAACACCATACAAAGAATTTTGAACTTGTTGAATTATCACTTGTATATAAAGTTCAATATTATAACCTTTTCCAACTCCTGCCTATATTCCCCGATGAAAGTCATATATAATACAGTTAAAATATAGGGATGACATCGATATCAAGTGGATTCGAGTTTATTACAATAATAACAATCAAACAGAGTCTAAAATACACCTAAAGAGAGGTGAAAATTGCGGTTTTGGTCTTGTCAATAATGTTGACCAAGTTATTTCTTTGGCGAATGAGTCAACATGACTAAGTCACATAGGAGACCGACTATGTCTAAACTATGGCCTTTGCATTTCATTCTGATACGTGCGTAAACTTATGATATGTACTACGTACTACTAACCTGTACTAACAAAACAGAAAACAATTAACGTTGTTATTTAAACTTAAAACTTGTAATATTTATTGCATTAGTTGTCACGTTAGAGCCAACTACCACGTTATAATGATGAAAAATGATCCGAAACCAAAAGCAGGTCATATATATAGTCTCGTCCGAAGCACCACTTGAACCAGCGACCTTTAAGCGTTTGTCATAGATCTTTACTATTTGAGCTATTTGCTTACTAGCTAGACATATTATTCTACTTAAGAATTTAAGTTTTCTTTAATATCTATGAATCTATATTTTTTTTCCTTATGATAAAAGTTCACGGTAACACGATAAATTTTTTGTGGAACCGGAAAGTACAACTTAAAATTCAGATTATTAATAGTTTGATGAATGAATCAGACTTTAATTAGAGGTTAACAAGTACTTCAACTAAGAACACAAAAAAATAAAAGCCAAATCTTTTTTTTTCCGCTGGTAAGTTTCTCGTGCATGACACAAAACCTCAAGTTTTCACGTGGAAACCACGAGGTTCGTCGATCAAACCGGTGCTTCCCACAACAACGACAAAAGCTTCATTATATACTATAATATTTTGTTTTTATACATTATTTTTACTTACCTCCACGGCAAAATTGGTTCACGGAAAATGAAGTGAGCATGGTGACGTATCTTATCTTACGTCATTTTCCTTCGACCTTCTTCAGTAGAGAGGTTAATTGTAAAGTGATTAACTAGCAATAAGATACACTTATAATCTCAATACGCAATTAGATATTAATAGTTAATGTAGCAACAATTACGTCTCGTATTGGTCGTTCCAACTTTAAATTTAAAGTTTATATTTTAAATATAAAATATGTGTATAAAAGGTGCGTTTCCTACATAGTTACAGAACTAGTCGCACTTTACATGAATCACATGATAGCTTTTAATCGGCATATTCCAGAATTATTGTTTTTTTGTTAAAAAGATATATAACTAACCACTGGCAAATACTATGAGAAAATCATCAATGATGGTAATCAGTTTTTTTAGAAAGCATTATTAACCACAAAGCCGTCTATATAGTGTTACCCTAATTTGAAATAATTATCTAATTTCCCTTTAAATGTGATAGGTGTTAACGACGTCAACGTTACGTTTGTTTATATATTGATTTGGCAACGCATGCAAAGATTGGTGTTTGGCCATAATTAATTAAAATGTTCGACTAACTTGCCTCATAAGGCTATTAGTATATACTACAATAAAACAAAAAATGAAACTACTTGCCCAATACGTTTAAGATCCGTAAAAAAAATAGAATCTGAGCTATAAGATATCTTCTAAATACAATAGAACCTCTATAAATTAATACTCGGTAAACTATATAATTTCTATAAATTAATAAATTTCTCCAGTCCCAAGTTGAGACTAGTGTAATTTTGGACACTATTAGATAATATAATAAAATAATAATTTTTTTGAAAATCCTTTGTAAATATATGGTCCCATCAATAATATAAATTAATAATTATATAGATATCTAAAATATGTATATATCGACACATTAATTTTTATTAGAGTTCATTTTTGATATTTTTACTGTATAAAAATCTTTGAGTGCTATCGTCAAAATATGATAATAGTTATTTTCATTGTAATTGATTTTATAAAAATATTAGTTATAACCATTAAATCTTATTTTTAATGTTTTTTACCAAATTAGGAAAGTCTCTCTATAAATTAATAATTATTAATTTATCTAGAAATTAATAGATTTTCCTGGTCCCAATATTATTAATTTATAGAGGTTACTGTATATAATACAATAGAACCTCTATAAATTAATACTCGGTAAATTAATAACCTCTATAAATTAATAAATTTTTCCGGTCCCAAGTTGGGACTAGTGTAATTTTGGACACTATTCGATAAAATAATAAATTAATATATTTTTTGAAAATCCCATGTAAAAATATGGTCCCATCAATATCATAAATTAATAATCAAATAAACTAGTATATATATATATATATCTAAAATATATATATATATATATATATATCTAAGAAAATCTAGTGAAATATGAATCTATTGTTGTTTGTTTGTTCTTTAATTTGCATTCTTGTTGGAGAGCATCTATAATCTTTCTGACTGCATCAAAAACTTATGGTGTTGTCTTCTCAAATCGCATCTAAAAATTGTAAAAAGTTCTTGACGCGATAATTGATTCTTTACGTGTAACTGGTTCTAAAGGTACCGTCATATCTTTTTCAACTATATCATCACCTTAAAAAATAGTAGTAGCAATTTCTTCTAAACTCTGAATTTCTGATAAAAAAAATCTTTTCATGAATTAATATTTTATTAATTTATCGATAAACTAAAATTTCTATAAATCAATAAAATTGCATGGTTCCTACCTTATTAATTTATAGAGGTTCTACTGTATTTGTCTTTTATTAGGCCAATTAAAAAAAACTGATGAGACGTGGTCTCAAAGTGAATTTTGTTTTCTAATATATAAATAATATATTCCATATCCCTCTCAAGTTGATAGCTTTTATCGGCTAATATTAAACTGAATCCCATTCGATTAACCATTAACAAAATATCTCTACTTAAACCACCTTAGTTAGATTAGATCAAACTCAGCTCCATATATATATAACATATTTATTCCATGACTTTTTATTTGTATTGGTTCATATTCATATCTTCTAAATGGATTTAAAATTTATTAATTAACACAAATAATAAGTAACATGTTAATGAGAGCTAGGATTTCGGTAAGGCTAGCTACATCCACTCGAAATCTAGCTTTGGTTAAATTTGATTAATCAGTGGCATATTATTATGAAGGGACCCCTGATGTTACATGCATTTTTTTTACTCCAGAAGTTGATTGGATAACACTTCAAAAACCTTTTCTTAAAAATCAAACCTTAAAGATGTAAAAAGGTAAAATTTCCCACTTTTATGGGTGCTTTATTGTTAACTTAAATAAATGATAATAATAAAGAAAAATCACTTGTCGCTATAGCAATTCTATCGAAGAAGTTTCCTTGAATATGCGCACGAAAGTAGCCATGAAAGTTATTTTTACTTATTTAAAAGCAAATAGACTTTTATTCTATTTTATTAATTATATAATTATTTTTCCTTAGATTTGCAGTATAAATAAACAGTATCAGCCTAACAAATATATCTCCTCCTCTTAGCTTCAACAGCCGAAAACACTAAACAAGGTTCTTGGAAAAGAAAAAAGGAAGAAATTAAAATGAACTATCCTTCAAACCCTAACCCTAGTTCCACAGATTTCACTGAATTTTTCAAATTCGATGATTTTGAGGATAGTTTTCATATGATCATGGAAGAAATCGGCCGGGAGGACCACTCTTCGTCGCCGACTTTGAGTTGGACTTCATCGGAAATATTTGTGGCTGCAGAAATCACAAGTCCGCTTCAAACAAGCCTAGCTACCTCACCTATGAGCTTTGAAATGTAAGTCAACTTTTTATATCATACATCTTAGCATAAAGCTAGTTGTTGGTATATGTTATTATAAGTGTGATTTTTTTTTTTTTAATAACTGTGATATTTATCAACTGATGCTTTTATAAATATAGAGGTGAGAAAGATGAGATCAAAAAGAGGAAGAGACACAAAGACGATCCGATTGTTCACGTGTTCAAAACGAAATCAACTGAAAATTTTGCTTTAGATGACGGATATAAATGGAGGAAATACGGCAAAAAGCCAATAAGGGGCAGTCCATTTCCGAGGTAAATCATTAATTCTAACTTCTTACTTTTACTTGGTTACCATAGACATATACTTGACTAGTACGTACATACAAACTTGTTTTTAAAGATTATTCGACAGGTTGGATTATTCTAGTTTTTTTTTTTTTTTTTTTGGATTATTTTAGTTTGCATATATGCGGCATGTTGATTTGAGTATTACAAATTGCAATCAATGTTTCGACTTGATGAATCTAGAAGAATGCATCTCTTAAAGCGTAGAATAGTTAAATGTCAAATGGACAACTTGAGACAACTACTATAGTCGAGGCTGAAAAGTTTTACAACTTAATTACTCCTCCTCTTTTCGCATTAAGTTAATCTGTTAGTTTAAAGACAGATAAACTCGCATCTTTTTCTTCATTTTCTTTGCTAAAAGACATACAAAACCTTGTTCATCGGTTTACCAAATTTTAATCATGATATATTCATTGCATAACTTACACAATTAACAGTATCAGGTTAAAAAACAGTATTAGCTAGTTTCTGACTACAAAATCCTATTACATATAGAAATGAAACTTTTGTTTTGATAATCACTACAATTATAAGAATAACACTCCTTTCTGAGTTTCGACTAGTAAGTTGAACATGAATTTGTATATTAATAGTAAAAAAAACCTTCACTCAAACTTTGCATGTGTAGGTGGTGTATAATATAGAATAGAGTCAGTGTTCCCTCTTTAGAGGAGGTGTTTCTTGTCCTAATGACCACATGCATGTTTTTATATGTATGTCTATATATGTGTTGAAGCCAACATGTATATATACTATCACCAAAAATATATACGTCTCAGTGTTCGTTAGTGTTACTTGTATTTAGTTCCATGTGGACCATATATTCTGGATACTTAATAAGGCAATGAGACATAACATCTACTAGTGAATAGAAACTAATTAGTGTCTAATTAAAAAATAACTAATTAATTGTCACAAGTTGTGATATACTCTTATAACAATTAACACTTGAGATTATCATAATTCATGAGTTCCTTTTTGTATGTTACCTTTGATATCAAGTTGACATATAAACGACGATATTGTTAATCGTTACGCCAACAATTATTGGACCACACTATATATTGTAATCAAACTGTTACATTATAAATTAAATCTTATAGAATCTCTTATTAGAGATTTAATTAATTATAGTGCTCATTTTTTAAATAGGCATTATCACAAGTGTTCAAACCCAGATTGCAACGTGAAGAAGAGGACCGACAGAGATACGAACAATCCAGATTACGTATTGACAACGTACGAAGGGATACATAACCACCCAAGCCCTTCTGTAGTTTATTGTGATTCAGACGACTTTGATCTTACCTCTCACAACAACTGGTCCTTTAAAACAAATACGTATAGTTTCTCTCATTCTGCTCCAAATTGATCATAGTTACTAAGTTTGTGTATATGGTTTATATCATCATCCTAATCACGCATCACGCGTTTATCCACATATACCTTGTTGGGTCGATTTTGTAATGTATTGAATTGGTGGAGGTGTAATGGAAGTCGTCGATCATCTTGTATGTAACTAATTGTACCTTTTTAAAATATAGTAACTAATTTGTACATGAACCTCTTTAATGTGCTACAAGAAACACATATTTTCTGACTTCGAATTTCTGAGTCTCTGACAAACGGATTCAGTAATTTAAAATAACTACTAAAAATTTATTGAATTTGTTTAAAAAATATCTGACGGATTCATTCAAAATATATAATTTAAAACCATTTGTTAGTAGTATTCGAAATTTTTTAAATCCAAACTTCAAAATATCGGTAAGGTACCAATTGGTAGCCGTTAAAGCACTAAACTTAAAGTTTCTTTTTTTTTTCTTTTTTCAGAACTTAAAGTTTCTTTAAAAATTAGAATTAAAAATAAAAAAAATCTAAAAAAATAATAATTTAATAAATTTTCAGGCTATCGAAAATATTTGCCTGTTGAAACCCACAAAATAAATTTAAATCCTCTCCTATACGGCTATACCATGTTTCAACGGATTTTAAATGTATGTATCCATCAATATTTTGATTATTTAACCTGTTTTACCCAATTTAAATATGTTTCAGTCATTTTTAGTTTAAATTATTTTGTTAACTTAAAAAAAAAAAGTTCCTATGAATTTATTTTTAACTAGATGGACCTTTTACCCATATTTGACATAAAACCTAAAAAGGCTATAGGCATATATATGGTTGCCTCAACCGTCTTTAAGTGATATTTTATCGAGGTAAAAAAAGAAGCTATATTTTGTCATACTAGAGCTGAAAACCAAAACAATTAGTTAAAGTTTATCTGTATTTTTTTCTGCATTTTAAACTTATAAGGCAATCAACCAAGAAAATTACCAACGATATATACATCATGCAATATCATTTGTTTTCTAGATATTAATATTTACTAGTTGTCTACGTGACATGACATGAATTGTATTAATCTAATCATCTATACCTTTTATTTTCTTATATGAATCAAAACTTTCATCTGGAACAAAAATGACTTATGTATCTACTCTTGAGAAAGTTTGGTAATTAACGTTTTATTATGTAATGTACTCCAAAGATTTGTGGAAGGTTGGAACAATGTGTTTGATCTGAAATTAATTCGGTCATCTTTTCAACTTCAGGGAGTGACACCCTTAATGTGTCTTTGGTTCATCAACATCTTATTAGCGGCAAAATGTTTTTCAATCACAATCATTAGGATAAGGTACGAAACTATGCAAACACTAATTAGTTGCGATTGGTAACAACGTATCGCTTTTGCTGTAATTAATCATTAAAACAGTATAAAAAATTATACAAAAAGGTATTTTTAACATTTTTGTACCACGCTTTTTACCTGGTACACTACGTAGTTCGTACAGACTTATATACCACTAGGCACTAACCAGTCCTTTTATCCGTTAAAAAATAAAAATCTTGTACCGCTTTGTGTTACAAACTTACCGTGAGATTTATCATCTTAGTGAATTTTTGCTTATAATATTTTGTTTCTCTGAACATGTCTTATGTTCCTCAAGGCAACGTTACCACCATGTGTTTTGTTGCGTAATGATGTGTGCACACTTTTCTAACATATAAGTTGGAGCAAACTATATTATTTTATCTCATAGAAATCTTAACCGTGATTGAGGCAAAAATTTAACTTTATCTTTTTTTACTTGGTCTAAGATATTTTTAAAAGAAATTCCTTTAAATACCACTAAAAAAGTTTTTTTTTACAAAAAAATCCACATTTTAGTTTTTTTTCCAAAAATACCATATTTTAATTTTTTTTCCAAAAATACCACAAACACAAAAAATTAATTTTTAAGGATGTAGAATTTTTGTTTTTAGATTTGGGTTGACACATTTAGTTTTAGGGTATAGTTTTTAGGGGTAAGGTTTAATATTTAGAATTTAGGAATTAGTTTTTAGTATTAGAACTTTAGTTCATTTATGTGGTATTTTGGAAAAAAAAATACATTTTAGTGGTATTTTTGGGAAGAAAACTAAATTGTGGTATTTTTGGAATAAAAACCTATTTTAGTGGTATTTATGACAATTGCCCTATTTTTAAAGGGTATTTAAACTAGTAAAAAATAAATGATTGTATATTTATATAGAATTGTCAAATTGTGAAAATTAATATACATAGATTCTGAAACAACATGTTTTATCATTTGATTTGAATCCTTCTATTTTTTCACTTTCAAATCCATTCAAATCCATTTAAAATATAATGTGGATTTTGAAATTGAAAAACAAATCATTAAATGAATAACATGAGATTTTAACAAGTATTTATAAATCATAGAACCAATAACACATAATTTTGATAAGTATTTTGAAATCAATGATTGAATAACATACGATTTTGTTTGTATTTCTAAATCCATTGAAATCATAGAACCAATAACTCCCTCTCTCTTTTTATATGTTTTAATAATTTTTGGAAAATTGATATGATTTATTGTAAAATCCCACATAAACCATGAGATTTGGATTTATATATTTTGAACTAAAAAATCTTCTTGAATCCTTCAAAATCATTGAAAATCAAATCCACAAATTGTTTCAATAATTGTGGATTTTAAGATATACTTTTGAATCATTAGTATTTTGAACACTAGATTTCATTAGAGATTTTAAAATCTATAATTAAATAATATAGAATTTGTAATATTTTTTATAAATCCCTTCAAATGAATACCCCCCCCCCCCCCCCCTAAATCTCTCTTCTTCTGATCAACAAGAATAATATTGCATACCTTCTAATCTTTTTGATGGTGAAGATGATATTGCTACGTTCTGTTTCATGAACAATTGATAGTTGCTCATGCGAGGAGACACTGGAATAAGTACTCACGCAAAAGACTCCCAGCAGAATCAAAAACCGAGTGACTCGAAACACTTGTCATGCGAAAACTCTTCACCCATGATCACGGCATGGGTATATAACCCCTTCCGTTGTGGCCTGGAGACTCACTCACTCTCACGGGTAATGTTACTTTATTGCTCGTGACTTACTAGATGGAATGTCTAATGCTGTGGTAAGCACTCCTCATTTATTTATTTTTTCCTCATGTAAATTCCTATTTTTTTATTTTTAATAAAAAAACATTATAACAAAAAATTTACTAAACGAAATTTATTACCTCGTTGATCTCTTACCAATTGTTTGCTTTCATTTTTTTCTTATCATATAATTAAAACGGCAAGATTAAAAAATCTTGGGTATATAGAATTTGTTTTGGAATATAATTTTTTAAACCTGAAAACCAACATAATTTAATTTTAAGTATAACCATTAAAATTACTAACTACTGTAAAAGCCATTTGTCATAAAATTTTGCATGTATTTTTTTTTTTTTTTGGCATCAGCTACACTATTTTGTTTCTGAAACCCCTAAATTACAAAAAAAAAACATTCTATAGAAACTGGATTCTGATTTAGTGGTTTCTATTAATAATAATAATTATTATTAATTATGATGTATTGTGACCATTGGCATGTTGAGAGAAGAAAAGGAGCTTATACTATTCTCCCCCTCCTCCTTAGACCTTCTCCAACGGGAGGTTCATATAGGGATTGTTAGTGTTTTGGGAGAAAAAAATAAATCAGAAGAAAAAAAAAAGGATAAGAGAGCTTCTTATATATTATACCCAATTTTGATCTAAGAGGCGATACGTGTCGTCGTTCTATTGGACAAACAAAATAATAGAAAAAGGAAAAAAAAAATTGGGTCGATCTAATTTTATTTCTTTTCCTCTCTTTCTCTTTCTCTCACCATTGAAGTCCCGAAACGGTGATTTGTGTTTGGAGTTGACTCAATCGGAAGAGATTGAATCAATTGGAATCAGAGGGTAAGTTTCTCAATACAATAGACTATAATCCCGATTAGTGTTTTATGATTAGGGTTTATTTGATTTAGGATCACAATTTAGGGTTAATTGATGTTTGTTGAAAAATTTGGGTTCTTCGGGTGGATGTGTTCCGATATGATCCATATTTTTGGTAGAAGTTGTCTTTTTAATGTTTGATTAGGAGGAAGCAGAAAAGATTTGGTGTTTATGTGTTCTTCCAGTTTAAAGTGATGCCCATGATTGATAAGTGATGCTTTAAACAGATGTGGGTATTTTTTTTGTGGTTGATCCAAAGGTGCAATTTAATTCAAGATAAGGGCATGCTATGAATCTCACTCAATGCCAATTTTTTAGTGGAAACCTGTTGTCTTTGTGTATACATGTGTTGCCATATTTTTGAGAATTGTTTTTAAGTACAACATTTTCTGATTCTTAGTTGGTGTTGGCAATGCAATGTCACCTACAAAGACACGAAGAGTTAGCAATCATTCTACAAAGCCTGTAAATTATATAACACTCGCCTTTTCCTTTTTGTTCAATTTAGGAACTTTGTTGGCATGCTTTCTATTAAGGAGTTGATGCTAAGATGATCCCTTCTAGTCTCATGTCTAGCCCACATTGTGGTATATGTGTATATTTACACCTACCTGTTTGCTATTTGTTAGCTGATAATGTTTTTTAAAAAATGTCAATGGCAACAAATTAAACTGCATTTACCCAATCATGCAGGGCTCTTGTGATTTTTGGGACCACAAAGGCAGCTGACTCTGCCATGTCGCAGTTAACTGAAGAGTGTTTGATGCTACCTGGCCAAAGGTTATCCGAGGTCTGCTTTTTCTTCTCTTCTCAAAGTAGACTATGAACATATCTTTTTGGTGCCCTTCCCAGTCTTTATAACTTTTTTTTTCTTCACCAATTGTAGATACAAGCCAAGGAGATTGACATCCTCAAGCCCATAAACCAACAATGAAGCAAAGGAAAAAATCCCTTCTCTTAACAACAACACAAACGAACACTTCTCGGTTTTGGTTTAGTTTTTGGAATGTAGCTGATGTAATCCCATTTGTGTCATTTAGGTAGCAACAATATTTTCAAAATAAGAGACCCATAATTATATACTACCATTGGAGGATATAATTTAATTAAAAGATCGGTTCTTAGAATTTAAAACACTACATAATTAATTTATAAAAAAAATCAAACAGTGTTTATGAACCTCCAAATTTGAACCTCCATTAGCCTTGCTCTTAGATTATTAATTTATCATCATATACTAGAAAAATTTATATGTTTTGACAGCTACATGATTTGTCATGTCAACAACCACCAAATGCAGTTATGAGATATTGTGAAGGCAAGCACGATCTGGTCGACACCTTATCAATAAATGTCAAAATGACATCTCCATTATCTAATATCTGCTTTCTATTTCTTCATACTTTTTCATTATCTTGTTTTTTTTGGGCAAACAAACACCTGTTAATTATCTATTTCGTTTCTTATATCTGGTAAATATCACAAAAATTATATACTAGTTAGAAATTTACACAATTTTCCCACTGGCTTAGATTATCTTGTTAGTCATAAAGAAAAAGAAAATGACAAAGTTGATCATCATATGATTTGACATTATTTTTATTTTTTTACCAAATAGCTGAAAAAAATATAATTTAGAAACTTTGACATCTCATATGAATGTTATTATTGGGTTATTAATCTACTACTATATAAGCGAGTTGTCCACACACATATTCATTGACTTTTAATTCACAGCGAAAGAGCCATAAACAAAAATTCATATACTATTTTTTTTGTTTACAATTTTTAACCAAAAAGAAATATTATATTTTGCCAATCATGAGCTAATTACTAATGACTCAGCGACCAAATATAGACACAGTTCAATGAAAATTGTCAGAAAAACAAAAGACAACTCAATTCTCCTGTAAAACTAATGATTGAAATGGAAAATAAAAGAAAAATACTGAAAACTATTTTTTCTTGTCAATAACAATTAAATTAAAGAAAAGGTCTAGAGAGTTTTAGATTCGGGTTCGTATTCGCTGGCTTGGCCTAACTATTTTGCTTTTAGTTGGCAAAGGATTCACATGGCTTCTTCTCACATCAATCCAATATCATAACACGTGATCACTTCTTCTTTTCTTTTGTCCGTTTCCCTTTTTTTCCTTTTCTCCCACAAGACAGAAGAAGAAGAAAGATTATCAAGACCCGATCTCTCGTAGACTTTTTTGTCTCAGTCCAAAAACCAGAAAGAAACTTTTCCAACAACAACAAAAACAAGAACAATCTCGTAGATTCTTGAGCTTTTCTTGACAATGGATCCTTTGAAGAATAGAACATTGCTTAAGGTCATTGTTCTTGGAGATAGCGGGTAATTAATTTCTCAGATTTCCTAAACGATCTTGTTCTTGATAACCTTGGATACTAATCGAGGGTTTATTTATTTTTATGTTTTTTTTTGTTCTAAATCTTTATTTATATATGCAGGGTAGGCAAAACTTCATTGATGAATCAGTATCCTTGTAAAAAACCCACCACAAAACTTATTGATTAGTTCAAAACATTTCGGTTTGTTTTTTTTAGTTAAGTCTCTGTATTAGATCTGTGTTTCTGCGGTAACCTTAACTTGTGACTTAAGATACGTGTACAAGAAATTTAACAAGCAATATAAGGCCACGATCGGAGCAGATTTCGTCACCAAGGAGCTTCATATAGAAGAAAAATCTGTCACTTTACAGGTAACTAAATAAATCAATTTGTTTCACGATTAATCATTCTTCGATGCTGAAATCGTATGAGACTCTGTTTTTTTCCTTCAGATATGGGATACTGCAGGACAAGAGAGGTTTCAGAGTCTAGGAGCTGCGTTCTATAGAGGTGCTGATTGTTGCGTTCTTGTGTACGACGTGAACAATCTCAAATCTTTCGAAACTCTCAAGAACTGGCACACCGAGTTCCTTAAACAGGTTTTAACCCTAAAGTTTCTTTTCTTGTTCAAGAAGTTACATTTACCACGAAATTTTTAACCGCTTCGGTTCCATTTTTTAATATCTTCTAGGCAAATCCAATGGAACCTGAGACATTTCCCTTTGTTTTGATCGGGAACAAGACCGATGTAGATGGTGGAAACACCCGAGTTGTAAGCCGATATTATTATTCATAAATCTCCTCTTCAAAACCATTAAAAAAAAAAAAAAAAAAAAAGAACCCTAAATTCCGCAATTATATATACTTATGCAGGTTTCAAATAAGAGAGCCATCGAATGGTGTAGCTCAAAGGGTAACATACCGTACCATGAAACCTCTGCGAAGGAAGATACCAATGTCGATGAAGCTTTTTTGGGTGTTGCACACATTGCTCTCTCCAATGAGCATAAACAGACCAATGACATGTTAGTTACTATAACAGTTTTGATTCATAGTATATAGCTCAAGGTTTCATGTTTGATTTTTTTTGTTTTGTTTTTTGAATTTGCAGATATCCTAGAGGTGTATATGACTCTGTTACGGATATTATTGATCCAGATCAGTCCAGGAATTGTGCTTGCTGATTCATATATAACACATCTGATCAATAATATCGAGTCCCCAGCACTTTTCTTATCAGCCTTTGTTTTTGGTAACATTTTTTTTAATTGCTTAAATATCAATGATAGAGGTTTATTAACGGAAAATAAAAACAATTGGTATATGCTACGTTCTGAGTGTTTTGATTGATGTAAAGCATTAATTAATTTATATTGAATTTCTGTAAAACTTTTGTATTTTTTTTTTGGTTTCAATGTTAAGTAATTTCTGTAAAACGTGTTGTTGATACAACTCATACAATCACTGGGTCACTTGATTTTGTTCTACCTATTTTCCATTTGATTGTGATTTTTTTTTTCTTTAACGCTATATATATGTTTGCCTGTTTAATGCAAACAAATTTTTAGTCTAGTCTTTCCACATCCACGCGCGCAACAACTTTTTTCAATGCTCTTTTTTATAAGCTCAACTTTTTGTATTTCTCCTTAATGTCCTATTTTTGGCTCAACGAATTGTCAGTTTTGTATTAAATGAAAACAAAAAAAAAACACTCTTCTTCTTTTGTGCAAACATTATGTTTGAAATATAATCTTTAAACCAAAATACAACAACCAAACTTTGCTCTTTCATTTTTAGTTGCAACTCATTTTCAAATATGTAATTATGTTAAGCATTATGTAAATTTCCAACTCAAAAATTAAATGACAATTGGTGTTCATTTCAGTAGGAGATTCATATCATGTAATTTTCAAGATGATCAGTTTCCAGTTTATTTCGAGTCTAAACTTTAATATTGGCACAACATATATTACTCTTGTCCACCGACAATTAATTTCAAGGAAGTTGGTTGTCGGAGAATGTTGTTGTTGCAAAATTTTAGGTAAGCATTAATAGGTTAGAATGTTAGATAGTCGTTGGGCCGGGAAACAAACTTAACTCAAATTACTTCCTTGATGGAGCTTGATTCCTATTATCAAGTTCTTGATACATGGATCAATTCTTAAAGAAATACCATGGTCCATGGTCATGACGGCTTTTGTAGTATAAAAAAAAAGAAAAAGAAAAATAAAAATAAAAGAGTTTGTCTTTCCAATGGGCAATGGTATTGTGATGCGTATAATAAGAAAACAATATGACTAGACGGAAAGCCAAATATTCCAAAGAAGTAGCCCGGAAAGCCGAAAGGGATAGTCGAGTTTGTACCAAGTATGGAAGCAATCACGTGCCCAAATTGACATATGAAAAGCTTCGAAAGGTGGTTCAAGGAGTAAGATTGTTTCTTTCGGACTGAATTGGAGATCTTCGGGAGGGATATGTAGTTGGAAACTTGGACACACTTATTTGAAACCTGCATAAGTACATATAATATTAATAGTACTATATATGGAAAGTAAATAATGATTTGGTAAATCATGAAAACGACAAAGTAAATGAATTAAAATGGTTGAGCGAATGGCTAGTGATATATTGCATCATTGCATGATCATGGATATAAAGAGGATGATATAAGTGATGGGCTTGGCCGCTTGGGGTTGGGAGTTGAAGTTCGTGGTGAGTCCGAAATGTCTTAATTTTGTTAACAACGTACCCAATGTCTGAGTTGTGTCAAAATATGGGTTAGAAGTTAGAACTTAGAGTCAGAGCGGTCGCTAAGTTTTCTAAGACCAGTAGACCACAATAAAAAAAAAAAAATGTACGCTGAATTTTTTATTTTAATTTAAAGTTTTGTTTAAAGAAAAACAAAAACAAAAAAATTATACATCCTCGCTATTCAAACGGGGGTAAATTGCTCGTAACTAACTATGATTATACCACTAGACTAAATAAACAATAATTAAAAAAAAGCCAAATTTTGCTTATAATATATAGGACCACAAGCTGATGTTTTATTGATTTGGCCTATGGGAAGGCTCTGGTTAAAGCCTTAGACTCCTAGAGGGCTAGACGACCAGAATATGTCTAATCATGGGTTCAATAATAATGATTACTAGAGAAAAAAAAATCCTTCTCCATAAAGAAGGGTTCGGATTTATAGAAAATATGTGCAGGTTCTCTAGTCAGATCAAGATTTAATTCAAATGGAAATGTGACACTTGAGTATTATCACATTTTTGTTATAGTTCGGCAGCTAGTTGGTAAACGAATATGAAAGTAAGTGCTTTAACAAAAATAGAATCATACGTAAGAATAATAACAATTGTTTACAAGGATGATATAATTGGTTGCATACTACTGTACTAATCAACTTTATGTTTCTATCCTTTCTAAAACTATGAGTTACTTGAGTAGATCGTATTTGTTTGTAACATAGTAACATGTGTGAAAGAACTAGATGATGTCCAATTCCTAAACACGAGACCTTACCTTTTTTAGGATTACCTTTGGTTCATTAGAGGACCATTTTAGGAGTAAACAGGATAGGCATTTGTCGTATATTTAAAGTTAAATTTTAAATATTTCTTAAAATAAAAGAACCCAATTTTAGGAAAAAATAATTTTATCAAGAGGTCTTACATTTTATTTTATTTTTAGTTTTGCCGAAGACCCTCCCCATACATTATAAAATATGTCTCTAGAGAGTGAGTTAATTTGGGGTAATAAAAAAAAATCTGAGTCTATTTGTATAGGTCATTGACCATTCTTATTTTGGATGTGAATAGTTGCAGCGGACAAATTCGTCGATAGATTAGACTACTATCTATTTACCATTTATCAAGCATAGTCTAAAAAACTGAAACAAAACCGCAGCAAGCCAACTGCATATCGTTTTTGCATACAAATAGAGTTGATCTGCATCAGTTTGTTGTCCGCCTTAAAAATAGAACGGTCCAGACAGATTTGGCCGTTTTGACCGCAGTTACCATTCAGACCCTTTATGTGTATATTCTATTTTTCTTTTACAACATCATATTAAAATATTTTTCTTGTTTTATTATTTTGAAAACAAATTAGCTATACAACTTTTTTTATAAGTATTATTACTACAAAAACTCAACAAAACTGAATTCAAATAATATATTTGTGAAGTGTTTGTAAATAATAATAAGACTACAACAATTCAGATATCCGGAATAAATCTGAGCCGTTGATGGTAATCAACGCTACAGAATGAAGCTGGACTCCGTAAAAGAGCGAGCGACTGGACTAGTTGTTACTTTCTTCTGCTCCGTCTCAGATAGGGATCTCAAAACACACCTCAAACCCTAATTTCGTCAACTCTTCACAGATTCGATTCGATCGAGCAAATGGCGTACGCTTCTCGCTTCCTCTCCAGATCTAAGCAGGTATTCATACTTTCTCCCTCGATTCTTCTCTTCTATCATCCAAATCCAAATGCGAACATCTGCTTATCTTTTCTTTTTGATTCTCCCTTCTTCGGTTTTTGTTTGATTTCTTCTGGGTTCTATACGCGTCTTCGATGCGATTATGTGATTTGTGTGAGATTATGGATTTTACGGTATCGATATCACCGAATCACATCTTATGGTGTCCCATTTCAATGTCATTGTCGAAACTTTTGTTATCTTCTAGAGTACAATCTCGCTCGATCGGAGAGTTTGTTTAATCGAATGATTAAGTTCCCAATAACGATGAGATGATTTGCAATTGCGAGAAGTCTGGTCATTTTGCAGCATCAGAATATCCTATTCCATTGATTAGCTGCAACTTATCTAACTCTCATTATGCAGCTACAGGGAAGTCTGGTCATTTTCCAGCAGCAGCATGCTATTCCAGTCAGAGCCTTTGCCAAGGAAGCTGCTCGTCCAACATTTAAAGGAGATGGTATTGTGATAAAACTGATATCTTTTGAGTTTAGCATCTCGAGATGAAATTGTGTAGAAAAACTATATTGGTCAATGTAATATAATCTTGTGAAACCCAGGCCGTGATTGGTAGGACTGTTGTTCTGCTTAGTTGTCTTGTGAAGAAGTTGATTTATCTCTTCCCTTCTCTGTTGAATTTATATGTATCTAGTTTTTATGATGGGTTATTTTCAATGTGTTACTGAAATTTGTAGTATGTGTTTAGAGTGGACAAGCACTTCTGTGTACTATTATTGACTCGAGTTTTACACTTTTTGACAGAGATGTTGAAGGGTGTCTTCTTTGATATCAAGAACAAATTCCAGGCTGCAGTTGATATTCTCCGAAAGGAAAAGATCACCCTTGCTCCAGAGGACCCAGCTGCGGTAAAACAGTACGCAAATGTTATGAAGACCATCAGGCAAAAGTAAGCCTCTTGCTGCTCCTTTCTTGGATGTTTGTTATTTAGCTTGGATGTATGTTGATGGGATTTTCCTGGTTTTACCTCTCTTATTTCGCTGAAGCGAATTTCACATATGTTTCAACCTTGTTAATTTGGTTCCTTTTCCTGTGTTTTTGGTATGCAGGGCAGACATGTTCTCAGAATCCCAACGCATTAAACATGACATTGATACCGAGACTCAAGATATTCCAGATGCTCGCGCATACTTGTTGAAGTTGCAGGACATCCGCACCAGGTTGGTGTTAGACTTCGAATTTGTTTCAGTCATTCTTTTGGTTGGTTTGCCCTCACCCGTAAAGTTGCACTTCTTGTGTTAATCAAAGTAATTCTATTATATTGGAAGAACAGAAGTATGATCCTCTAATATCTTCAATGTGATTGTTCAGCAAATTACTTTAAAATTGCGTCATCGTAACTATCTTCCTGTTTCCCTCTTTGTCCTGCTATTGTTTGCAACGTAATGAAAATTGCTAATAACAGTCTTTGAGTTATTCTTCTGCTTGTAATATATCTTGCAGGAGGGGGCTTACTGATGAGCTTGGTGCTGAGGCCATGATGTTCGAGGCTTTGGAGAAAGTTGAAAAGGACATAAAGAAGCCTCTCCTGAGAAGCGACAAGAAAGGAATGGATCTTTTGGTTGCAGAGTTTGAGAAAGGCAACAAAAAGTATGTAAACATTCGTCAACGACCCATACAAAACAAGAACAAATCTCAAGGCTCATTGTATTGATTTGCATATTATAACTAATGTGCATGTTTGCATCTCATTGATCTGAACAGGCTTGGGATTAGGAAAGAAGACCTTCCTAAATACGAGGAAAATTTGGAGATCAGCATGGCCAAAGCACAGTTGGATGAGCTGAAGAGTGATGCTGTTGAAGCTATGGAATCTCAGAAAAAGAAGTAAGTTTTCCTATTTGTTTCTCATTTATCAAATCTTTTTGATCTCAATCTATGTCATCATAACATGATGTGGGATTTGTGGAAATATTCAGGGAGGAATTCAAGGATGAGGAAATGCCCGATGTGAAGTCTTTGGACATCCGTAACTTCATCTAAGGTTTGAACCTGAGAAACATTTGATTTGTTGTAAGAAAAGGCAGAAGAAGATGTTTGCCTAGAAAGAGAAGATATCGTTCCCCTTACTGCTTCTGTTTTTGGTTTGGCAAAATTAATAAGGTCACACCATGGATTTGAATACCAAATACCTGTGGTTATATTTACGCTTTGAGATTTTTAGACACAAACGTGGTTTCATGTTTTTGATAATGGTGATAAATGATACTTTTTGAGAGATGCTTAAATAAAACAAAGTTTTATGACAAACCGAATCAAAAGTGTAATTTTGCTTAAACCAAGATTGGGATTTCTCTACTACTTTCTAAAATCTGGTTGAAGGAACACAAATTTTCAAACCAATCATAAGTAAACACGTGGCTTGTTTATGTATAATTAATAAAAGGGTGAGAGAGAGAGAGACCGTTAGTGTGTATTCGCCATGGCGATTTCTCTCCGAGCAACTTCTTTTCCCCGGACGAGAGAGTCTTCTCCTTTCCTCAACCGGTTTGTCACTCGTCGAGCTGCGTTCTTTAAAGTTAATTTCTTCCGGAAGTCTCATCCTTTGGGTTTAGATGACGCACCAGTGGGTTCCCGTTCGAAAACCATTGTTCGTTCGGTTTTGGAGACGGAGAAGAGTACGAAGACAGAGAAGTCTGAGCCTCCGGTGAAATTGATTGCTCTCGTCGGTAAAGGAGCAGTGAGCCCACTCAAATCCACCTCTTGGGAAGAAGTTATGCTCCACACTGTAAGTAATTTGTCTTCTTCTCTCCCTCGCTTAACAATTTGTGGTCAATTTGGTATAATTTTGATTACAATCTTTTTTTTTTTATCTTTCATTAATAGGCAAGAAGACTGAAATGGGTTGATGAAGGATATGAAATGCTTGTCTTTGATGATGAAATCTTGAGTTCAAATGATCAGAGAGCTTTGACTCTGAAACAGGAACTGAATCAGACTGATATCTTGGTTTTAGTTGCTGTTACTAACTCGGAATCTGTGAATTGGGTTAAGGAAAACTCTAAAAGCATAAACAACATGATTTGCTTTGAGTCTTCTTCAGATTTGATGAACAGGCTTGGAGGGACTGATATTGGAAGCGTTAACAATAAAGATAAAGAAGCAACAGAGGTAGTGAAGACGGTGGGAGATGCTTGGGAACGTCGTAACTCTGATGATATAAGATTCTGTCTGCTTGTCATCATCAACGCTTACATAAGACCAGTTCCTGTGTTGCAAAACTTGAGGTCTAAAGGGTTCTCGACGCTTACTTGTATGGTTAAAAACTGTGGACCTCAGATTTTGAACTGTCTTTTGGATCCGAATTGTCGGAAAGCGCTGCAGTGTTTGAACCAATGTAGTCCTGTGGATCAGGTGTGTAGCTACAGATGTATTGCTTCTTACGAGAGTCCATACTTTGAAGCTTTCTCTCTTTGTGTGCTACAGAAACACAATTGTCTCGAATTGGATGCAAAAATCCCTGATAAGCCTTATGTGCCTCCCATGAAGAGTTTCCGAGGGAAGGAGTTATGTCATGAGACCGCAGAAGACTTGTTTGTTGGATGGTTAGGGGAATTGGATTGGAGCTGGCGTGTCGTGGCTGGACAAAACCCGGCTTATGATCAGTTTCCATGTCAGTACCAGCTTTTCTACAGAGGGAAAGGGAAGTTGTCGTTTTGGTATGAGCCCGTGTTTCAGGTGAGGACACTTGAAGAGAAGCTAGTGTGGAGAAGGAGGAGATACTCGGTGAAGAGAGGAAAGGTCCCTGCAACATTTCGTTTCAGCGTTTTGGACAATGGTGTGGTGTCAAATGAGTTTTGGACTATAGTGGATGTGTGTGATGATCTAAGTTGGGGGCTGTTCCATTACAATGGAGCAGCTCGTGTAGCGGGACAGTCTTACACAGGGGCTGTGCTCGTGACACCGGATGGTTCGTACCCGGCAGAGAAAGAAAAAGAGAGATTGCAGTCAGCATTGGAGAAATGTGGGATTAAGGAGTGGGAACTCTTTTCTGTTGATAACTGTTCTTGTGAAAATGCGCCATTGGGGATTCCACAAGGTTCTAGACTACATTCAGAAATCAGCATCACTAAGGAACCAGACTCGCAAGAAAAATTGAACTAATTTTGCACTGTTTTTCTTGTAAATTCATGTGTCCTTAAGAATATCATCGAATCCAATATTGAGTTATGACGAAGATAGTAAGAAATCCGTGTTAAAAAAAATGCAAACGTTTTCGCAAAGTAGTAAACTGTATAAACAACTTAGAGAAAAACAGTGGTACAGGCACACCAGCATCAAACTTGGCAGTTGGCACTCTGACAAAAGTAAACACAAATCAAATAAAAAGACATAACCTCTTCAGATAAGGAAAGAGCCTTACTTAGTAGTTCATAGAGAGAGGGGTGCAGTCAAAACTAAAACGAATACCGTTTGTTTTCGGTCATCTTCTGTTGGAACAAAGATAAAAATTAAATGAGAAGAAGTTGATTTTCATAATTAACTTGAGAATAAACAGATGTTGCGTTACCAAACTAAGACTCACCTCCTATGTTTTAACCGCCTCAAGAGATCACGCTCAATGTACATAAGATAGATGTCTCCTAATTGATCCTCTTCTGTTGCAGCTTCACGGTCATCCTGTATGACACGGAAGAAAACATTAATTTTGAAAGTTGAAAATAAAACGGAAAGAAAAAGACACGGAAGAAAACAAGATGACTAATTAAATTTTACCGTGGACATTATGCATTTGAGGTGAAACACGCCCCTGCAGTGTTTGCATGAATAGTGCACATTGGAGTAGTTATCTCCTGATTTTCTCCTAATCCCAATACTTTCCCCACAAAGGACGCATGAATCATCCCCGGAAATACGACGATGTTCTTCCACGAGAGTATGCTGATGTTTTTGGCCCTTCACATGTGATGGAAACCCAATACATTCTGCATGGACGTTGCTCTGTATTACTCAAACCAGTAATGGGCCTGCTATAGTTGAGCTCAACAAGGGAAGAGAAGTGGGCCTTACGACCAAACCAGAGCCCACTAAGTCTGTCCCACAAACTCTGCATCAAGACAGAGGATCTCTGCAGAACTGTGACGCAAATACTGCTCCTCAAATCAAGCTGAACAACACGGTCAAGCCTGCTCCCCTAATCAAGCTGAACAACCGTTATGATTGTCTCCTATCGCAAGATGCCTTCAGCAACTAGTCATATGTGTTTTATGACAACTCATCAATTATGCTTTATGCTTTCTGTCTATATAAAACGAGTGTAAATGTAATCCTTCTTCCTCAAGTTGAATAAAGGTTTTTACCATTATCTTCTTCATCAAGCTTTTCTCAAGATCTTCAAAGATCTTTCACAAGGTAGGTCTAAACTTCTGAACGACTGCCACGTCTTGGCCAGGTAGCTTGAGGGTATAATTTAGTTATGGTGTGGAAAAAAGGGGAAAATGGTAACAATGTCGGGAGCACAAGGAGCAGAGCCTATGGGGTCAAGAACGGCGACAACGTATGAGTCGGTGGAAGGAGGACAGAACAAGACGAAGCTTGATATAAAGTCGAAGGAAGACGAAGGTGGGATTCTAGTTGACAAGCTTCATGAAAAGGTCTCTGATGCTGCTGGTCTTGGCGGACCTGTCTTTGGTGCTGGTAAAGATGGCAAGAAGCAGGATCTTGGTGTTACCGGTACCGGCTAGATCTCCGTAAAATATGTGCATATGCGGTCCCTTCTAGTAATGTAATGGTAAGACATGTTTCAAGTAAAAACTAATCAATAAAAGTCTTTTTGGGAAAACTAATCAGGTCACGACGCTTGAAGAGAAGTTGGTGTGGAGAAGGACGAGATAATCGGTTAAGAGAGGAAAGGTCCCTGCAACCTTTTTGTAGCGTTTCAGACAATGGTGTGGTGTCAAATGAGTTTTGAACTATAGTGGATGTGTGCGATGATCTAAGTTGGGTACTGTTCCATTACAATGAAGCAGGTCGAGTAGCGGGACAGTCTTACACTAAAGTCTTGGCCACGTCATATTTTTCCTCACGTTTGTGTCTCATCAGGTACCAGACTCGGAAGACAAATTCAACTAATTTTGCACTGTTTTTCTTTTAAACTCATGTGCCTTTAAGAATATCATCGAATCCAATATTGAGATATGACGAAGATTGTAAGAAATTGGTGTTAAAAATGCAAACGTTTTCGCAAAGTAGTAAACTGTAAAAACAACTTAGAGTAAAAAAGTGGTCAGGCACACCAGCATCAAACTTGGCAGTTGGCACTCTAACAAAAGTAAACACAAATCAAATAAAAGAGACATAACCTCAGATAAGGGAGGAAGTAGCGTTTCTTAGTTCATACAGGGAGGGGTAAAGGACAATACTACTACGAATACTGTCTTCAGTCATCATCTGTTGAAACAAAGATAAAAATAAAATGAGAAAAAGTTGATTTGCATAACTTGTGAATAGACGGATGTTGCGTTACCAAACTAAGACTCACCTTCTAGCAGCTCCACGAGATGACGCTCAAGATACATAAGATAGATATCTCCTAATTGATCCTCTACTGTTGCAGCTTCACGGTCATCCTGTATGACACAGAAGAAAACATTAATTTTGAAAGTTGAAATTAAAACGGAAAAAGACAATGGATAAAGTTCAACAGGATAACTAATTAAATTTTACCGTAGACATTATGCATTTGAGGTGAAACACGTCCCTACAGTGTGCGCATGAATAATTCACATTGAAGTAATTACTTCCTGATATTCTCCTAATCCCAATACTTTCTCCACAAAGGACACAGGAATTATTCCCGAAACGACGATGATGTTCTACCACGAGAGTATGCTGATGTTTTTGGTTCTTCACATTTGATGGAAACCCAATACACTCTGCATGGACATTGAAGTAACAACTAATACATCCGTAGAATGACACACCACAAGGTTTAGCGCACACACGACAAGTCTGAGTGATCGTCGAGTCAGAAATCCAAAATTCATAAAAATAGTGGCGGTGAGGCTTAGGCTTGATATTTGCTAGGGATCTCACCGCTTTGATGCATTTGATATGGAAACTGATTTCGCAAGTGGAACAATGATAGCCATTCTTTTTAATTTCCAGCTTGCAGACTCTGCACTTGGATCCACTTACAAATGAAACTCTAAGGTCGTGATCAGGGTGTATTGGAGGATAGAAGCTTTTTTGCCTTTCAACTTCAACACACAGAGGATGGTATACATCTTCACACTTCATACATGAAACAAGTGTGTTTTGAATGATCACACGCTCATCAAATGTTGAAAGATTAAGCGATGACATGTGCATGGCCTTTTCTTTTCCACACACCTTATCTTCACAGAGAGCACAATCCTTCGAATATGACTTTGAGAACATAATTAGATCCAAATAATGCGTTTTTTGAATGCATTCAGCCCCTTGCCATAAGATTCCTATGATTTTTTGCCCTCTTTGTGCCTCTGTAAATAAATGTTTACCCCTAAATATGCAATTGGTATGGATGACAAAATTGCATAGCCGACAAAAGAGATTGAACCCTTCTATTCCTTCTGTGCAAATGTTACATTTCATAGTGACCCCTGCACCTGCAGGGGCATTTGGCAAGAGTGTCAAAGGATGCTTATGAACCCGATGTTGTAATGGTCTCCCTAGCTCTGCGCAGAAATTATGAGCCTGGAAGCTGCATGTCTCGCATTTACATGGGCTACCAAGTATTTTTGTATTGCATATTTCGCAATTTGCACTTTCACCAAGTTCACTGAAATCAACCAATCTCATCACATGTATATGCCCCTTCATACTATTAACCTGAATCAATCAAGTGTAGAAACTAGGTTTCCACAATGAATTTGTTTAAGGGGGGAAACAAATTCAATAGAGTTATCTCTCTAGAAAGTAGATCTAAGCCTTGGAATTAAAAGTAAAGAAGTAGAACTCAAAAGAATTAGGGTTTATTGCTAAGAACAAGAGGAGAACTCGATTATTGTATTCGATTCTGGATGCCTTACAATGGAGAAGTCTCCCCTTATTTATACATGTTCTTAGATTGCACAATATATTAACTTTCCTTATCGGACGAAGTGAGATATGGAAAACTGCCTTATTGCTGGAGTCGGCCGCCGTGCCGAAGTAGAGGTCGGTTTCTTCTTCTTCAAGGCTACGCTTTGGCCGAACTGACTTCTTGTTGACCTAATCAAGCCCTTAACCGGTTTTCCGGTTAACTAATCAATTAGTATTTCTGGTTTAGCTCGGTATGTTGGGGGTGCTGAATCCCGCACCAACATCAAGTCAAGGGCAGTCAAAACCATTGAATGAAAAGAATTATTTGCACTTGTTGTGTTTCTTTCACTAGTCTATGAATTATAATGAAAAATCTTTACCATAAGTTTTTGTTTCAGTTCATTGGTACCATGGTCATCTTGCTCTATTGAACTTGTGTTGTCTTTACTCTTGCAGTAAAGATCTTTCAAGTATAATGGGGAAGGCGCTTGCTGTAGATTATAAGAATTAAGGAGTATATATCATTAGGGAAAAGAGAAAATAAAAACATAAGTGTAATGACATGTTAATTACCTTGCGTAAAATGCATTCAATGTGGCCTAGAAAATCACATTCTTCACAGGAATAAGCATGATGTCCCGCGGATACCATTGTCTCGCAAACGCCACAATACTCCAAAAAATCATCCTCATATGGGAGCAATTTGCATACAAGTGGGTGAATGTGATGGAATTTCTCGACCACAAACTCCGGTATCTCAAGACACTCGAAATGGAAAACCATACCACATTCCATGCAGAAAAAAGAGTAAAGAGATATATCATTACATCCTCTACATATTCCACACTGATGATCCTTTGTGAAACTTATGTGAGATTTAGTTCTATAAACCAACTTGTGCGGATGAGACTTGTGCATAAAACCTCGCAAAAAGGAATCTAAACACCTCAAATGAGCGTCAAAATTGCATTCTTGACAACCAAACGGGACACTGGCAATAATCTTCGTGCATATTTTACAATAACTAGTTCGGGTGTAATCAAGGCGTTTGAGAGGGTGTGCGGGATGCACAGGATGTACAATCTCTCTCGGAAATTCAATACAGTGTTCGTGAACGAATGAGTAACAATGAACGCAACCATAACATAATGAAGAGGGAGAGAGGGGAAGCTCACAGAGAAGGCAAGAACCGCTAGCGTCTGGTCCCGGTCTAGACCTCTTAAGCGAGTGGCAATGGCTGTAATGGAGCAGTTCTTTGTCATCCCATCCTCTGAAGATGTTCTCACTGAGCGCACAGCCCATGTCCAAGTAGATCTCACACTCTTGACACTTGTAGAAAGAACCAGAAGACATGTTGCCACACCCGTAGCAGAGGATGTGTCCAGGTTTCTGATTGTACTGATGTAGACAAAACTCTAGAGAATGATCCGGATGGAAATCGTGTGACACCTTCTGCGGCAGATGAGAGCAAGCTTTACAGAGATTAAAATCGCAAGGGCTACATGCCAACTCGACAAGTTCATCTTTGTAGCAAATGCTGCAAATGGCGTATGCGACGATCTTAGGCGAAGTCAACGGGCATTCATGGGAGAAATGCGGAGGCTCTGCAGCCTCTGCCATCCAAGTCAACGAGAGAAACGGGAGATGATGAGATCCAAAGTTTGTTTTTGTTAAAATTTAAGATAGTCACGAATCAAGAGTATTACTATTTTTTTTTTTGGACAAAAGTATTACATGTTTGTAATAATATTAACGGGAGTAGTAGTCACGAATTAGGAAGTACGTATTTGTAATAATACCTTTTCCTATTTCACTTATAAAAAATGTTTTTATGTTGTTCATTTTCAAAAATATCCTTCTACAACTTAAAAACTGAACTCTAAATCTTCAATAAAACTATATCTAAATGTAAAATATAAAACCTAAAATTTAAAAAAAAACTCTAAAAATTAATTTAGCATATTGTAATTGTATACAAAAAGATAAAAATGATAAAAAATGGATATTTTTGAAAAAAAATATCCAAAAGGGATATTTTTAACAAATTCTCTTTTAACATAATATGTAAGTGTAAACAACATGTAAGATGTAATTAATATTTATAATAACCACTATATATCTATTAAATAAACAGAAATTATCAAGTTTTATAATAATACCTAATTTCATCCATCTCAGAAAATATAATAATTTTTAATACATAAAAATGATTAGTTTTGAAGTATTTTTGGACAACCGAAGTGCAGGATTTTGTGAGAATTTTCCTTTCAAAAATGTTTTTAGTTAAATCTTAAAAGTTAATAAAGTTTTATATGATTTCAAAAATTACTTCTGGATCTATTACTCCAAGACACAATCTAAAATACTTCTAAAATTTTATAAGGTATTTTATAAAATTTTACAATGTAAATTATTAGATATTCATAAGATAGTTATAATGCTTTATACACACATAAATGTAGTTTGTGTATTGTCTTCAAAAGTTAAATACGTAAAGTTCAAAAGTAATGTTTGTTATACACACATAAATGTAGTGAAGTGACCTTAGTGCAGTGGCAGGAGATAATTTTATTTGTAGAAGGCACCATCACACCCGGGATCGAGTCCCGGCTTCTACGAATATAGAAATTTGCCTAATGGGCCGACCAGTTGTGGTACAATCGTTGACATAAAAAAAAGTTAAATACGTATTTGACTTTTAAGGATATTTTTGATTAAAAGAATTAGGACATTTTCAGAAATTGTATTTTTAAACCAAATTGAGATGGGAAAGCTCCAACATGGATCCCATCAATAAAATTCTTTACCGTTTTCTTGGTTGACTTTTACATTGGGATGGGAAAGCTCCAACATGGATCCCATGAATGCGATCTACTAAACTAAAACTGGAAAGTTGGAAATCGTTTTATTCTACTAAAGTTGGAAAATTGGAAAGTATGAAAAAAAAAAACAAAAAAAATTCTTCACGTATTCGTGTGTTGACTTTCTTGCTCTCTCCATATTGCCATGGGAAAGATCCAACATGGATCCCATGAATGCGAGTTGGCATCGCCGAAGATCGTCGGAAATGGGATCTGCAACATCTGCTTCAAAGATGAACCTGTCGAATTCGCCTGCGACCCTTGTAACTTCGATCTCTGCAAAGCGTGCTCGGATCTTCCCCTAAAGATGTCACACCATCTCCACCCGGAGCACCCTCTAGAGTTTCGTATTGGCGAGGATGACCGTAAAACCAAATACATGGTTTGCGTCGGGTGCGGGAACATGTCCTCTGGAACATACTACTACGAGTGTGACAAGTGTGAGGTGTATCTTGATTTGGGCTGTGCACTTCGGAAGAGCATAACAACGGGTTGGGAAGCCAAAGAAATGCTCCATTACAGCCATGAACACTTGCTCAAAAGGTGTAGGCCAGGACCAGATTCCAAAGGCTCTTGCCTTCTCTGTGAGCAACCTCTCTCTTTCACTGCAATATGTTACGGTTGCGTTCACTGTTACATGTTTCTTCACGAGCGCTGCCTTGATCTACCCACAGAGATTCAACATCCCATTCATTCTATCCACTCTCTCAAACGCCTTGATTATATACAAACTTTTGACTGGAAGAAAGTTTGTAATGCATGTCTTCGTCGATTTGTTGGTGTCCCATTTGGTTGCTTAGAATGTGAGTTTTACCTTCATCTGAGTTGTGCAGATGCCTTGTTGCGGGGTTTTTTGTACAAGTCTCATGAACACAGGCTGTTTTATGTAGAAAGTACTCGTCGTGTCGCTAATGAGAGAATAAAATCCCCATGTCTAATATGCAAGGAAACTGTTACCTATAACAAATTCTATTATTTGTGCGTCGTATGTGATTTAAAATGTCATACTGAATGTCTTGAGATACCTGAATATGTGGTCAAGAAAACCTATCACATCCATCAACTTAGATATAAAAGAGTCGGAGCCAGGGACGGGGACGAGGACGAGGACGATTTTTTGGAGTATTGTGGTGTTTGTGAGACGATGTTAATATTAGGATATCCTGCATACTCTTGTGAAGAATGTGATTTTCTCGGCCACATTGAATGCATTCTACGCGAGGTAATTAATATTTTATCACAACTATGTTTTTTTTCCTTATAATGTGATATGATGGTATATATATATTCACAAAAACGATGAGCCACTACTCTTACTCATAACCAACAGGAAGAGCCTTCCCCATTGTACTTGAAAGATTTGTACTCTTGCAGCAAATTAGGCTACACAAGATCCCAAAATCTCAATGACCTTGTAGGAACTAGTGAATTTGAAGATAGATTACTGGTATGACTATTTTTTATTAGTAATAATCAATAAACTAGTGAAACAATGTCTTCCCCTAAAAATTTTCAAATATATGCTCCAGGTTAATAGCTTCAATCATATTCATGTGATGAAACTGATCCACATGTGTGAGCTTGAGGAAGAAGGAAACTGCAACATGTGTGGTACAAAGATACATGATAATCCTTGCAAATGTGAGACATGTAGCTTCCAATCACATGATTTCTGTGCAGAGCTGGGGCGGCCATCTACGCATCAATTTCATCTGAACCATGCTTTGACCCTTCTACCAATTTCCCCAAGATGGATTCAAAGAAAGTGTGAGTCATGCAAAAAGGATGTAGAAGGGTTCAATCTCTTCTGTCGTACATGCAATTTTATCATCCACATCAAGTGCGTTTTGAAAGATAAAAAGATGCATGGTGCATTACGCATGGGTCAAAAAACCATTGGATCATTGGTAGGAATTTGCATACAAGGCATACATAACTTGTTTCAAGTTATGGTCTCAAGGTCAAATCCTATCGCTTGTTCTATTTGTGATGAGAAGTTGTCTGGAAAATCTTTGTCATGTGTGACGTGTGGAGATATATGTCACCCTCTCTGTGTCCAAGTTGGGAGAATAAAACTACTTGGTCATCCATTTCACTCTCATCACATACTAGCAATTTCACTTCAAGGCGGATCCAAGTGCACCGCCTGCCAACTAGATATTACAAAGTATGGCTATCATTGTTCCATTTGCGAAGTCGTTTTCCATATTGGTTGCATCAAAGCAGTGACACTCCCAAGCATGATCAAGTCTCATAGTCACTATCTCTATAACTTTTGGAACAATGATTTGAGGGTGGCTCGAGCTTGCAGTGTATGTACTAGGCCATGTGGTGTGTCGTTCTACGGATGTATTGACTGTATGTACAGTGCTCATGCAGAGTGTGTGGGGTTTCCATCTAATGTGAAGAATCAAAGACATCAGCATACTCTCACACAAATACACACTTCTGACTGGTATAATTGTTTTATCTGTAAATCACCCACCTATGGTGTATTATACACATGCTATCATTGCAAGGTCATATTTGAAAAAGAATGTTTCATGTCTACGGTAAAGAGTTAACCGATTATCTTATAGAACATAAACTATTTATTATTATTTTTTCTTTGCAGTTCCATCAATTAATTAATTTTTCTGGATTCATATAGGACGACCGTGAGGAAGCAACAGAAGAGGAACAACTTCAAGACATCTATCTTATGTACCTTGAGCGTGATCTCCTTGACCTTTTAAGAATACAATGAGTCTTTGTGAGGTTCTGCCTCTCTCTCTCTCTCTGAATTGACCACAAGTTCCATCATATTATGCTATGCCTCAAAATCCTCTCATTTTCTTCTTGTAGTATTATAACAGCAGAGGATGATCCAATTTAATCGAAGCCAGTGAGTCTTATCAGTTGTGTGTTCTCCTTCCCCTCTTTGGAATTGAATACTGAAAAACTTCTCATTTTCGAAACGTGTATACAATAGAAAGTCGGCAATTGAAAGACTACTCTGATGAAATCTTAATTTAGTATGCCTGCCTCTCTAAAATGCAACTTCAGTGAACTTAAGTTATGTTTTAAAATTCTGTCATCTTCTCCTTATGTTTATGATCCACCATTGTGTGGATTGAGTTCGCAACATGTTTATTTGTTCGATCTTGGATTTGTGGTTTTCATTATTCTGATTGTCAAGTTTGATTTCTCCTTGTACTGTATACCTGAATTAATGGTGATTTCTCCAATTGTTGGTATGGAATATATACAGTTGTTTTAATGTTGTTTTTTATTTTTACTCTTTCATTTCAAAATATAAAATGTTTTGAATAAAGTACGCAGATTAAAAAATTACTATTTTTAAAAAGTTTAAAAAATCACAAAAAAACTGCATAATATAAAGTGTTAAACTAATTTAAAAATTACTTAGAGAAAAACTTACATATCGCTACAACTTCGATTTTGAAGCAAATGTTGCATATGCCTTCAGCTACAGTCTCCAGCGAGGTTAGAGGGCATGAATGGAAGAAATGATCGAGTTTTCCCATCGTGATATGCTAGGTTGAAATCTTGACTAACCAGCTGAATTTGATCAATACTAGCATTAAATCAAAGAACCTCCATGATTCAAAACTAAAGCCCATAAGCAAGATAACTGGTGAGAGACAGATTAGTAAAGAAGAGTAATTCATGAACAAATCAAGAAGCGTAATTTAAACAGACGATAAGGGTCAAAGCCGAGTCCTTTTGAGTCACTTACGACACGTGACCAGCAAGATAGGGCTAAACTTCTGAAGAACTGCCACGTATTGGCCAGATGGCAGATTTCAAGACAATGGCTTGAGGGTATAAATTAGTTTTGGTGTGGAACAAAAGGGGAAATTGAGTTTGAGAGATCGGGTAACAATGTCGGGAGCACAAGGAGCAGAACCGATGGGGTCAAGAACTGTTACAACGTATGAGTCGGTGGAAGGAGGACAGAACAAGACGAAGCTTGATATAAAGTCAAAGGATGACGAAGGTGGGATTCAAGTTGACAAGCTTCAAGACAAGGTCTCTGATGCTGCTGGTCTTGGCGGACCTGTCTTTGGTGCTGGTAAAGATGACAAAAAGCAGGATCTAGGTGTCACCGGTACCGGCTAGATCTCTGTAAAATATGTGCATATGCGGTCCTTTCTAGTCATGTAATGTTAAAACTAATCAATAAAAGCGTTTTTTGAGACAACGATGAAACCTGACATATTCTGTGACTCTTTCTTGCGAATCAACTCAAATTGTGTCCTCTTACAAAGCTAAAAGGATCTGTGTATCAAGATACAGAGAAGCAAGATCAAATATGAGCTTCACAAAACCAAGAGTGGAACACCAAAACTTATAAAAACACCCGCAAAAGAAATAACACTCTTCCAACACTAATAGGCTGTTCGAGAAAACTAAGATGTGCAACATCAGAGACGGAACCAACAATACCTTTCTTTACTAACAAAATCAAGATATATAAAACGACTCAGGACACACACATTAAGGACTTCAGATAATACATAATGAACTTGCATACATATACAAAAGGAAAACAAATCTCAGACGCAATCATTCTTCTGTTTTGTCTGACAGAGAAAGTTATGAGACTTTTTAATGTTCTCTTACTTCTAGTCTAAGTCATATGGAGGAAGTGTGAAGGAAGCAGCACCATCTACGACGTCATCAGTCTTAAGGGTTCCATCTTTAGACATAAGCACTCTGTATATCCGCTTCGAACAGGCCTCACCTACCTTTCTGTCTTCTCCTACTAAATTTTCCACTTTCAAGTCTTTTAGTATAAACTCCTTGTCATGAACCTATTCCCCAATTGTTTTAACCAACAACACCACACAATTTGCATCAGAAGCCATAATTAGAAACAAACTGAGAAGTCAAACCCCTAGTACGTGTTTACTCACCGACATGTTAGGATTCATATAAACCTCAAGAAGAGACTTCAAGTATGGGTATCTCTTTGACACTGCTAAAGCGTGTCTTGGCGGTACCTTTGGTATTGCTACCAACACTTTTAACCTATTGACCCAATGCATACTTACTGATTAAACAAAGCAGGTGATTTAACAAATATTAAAATTGATAATGCATTTAGATTACTCTACCATAGGCTCTCTCTAATCAAGTGCTTATCAGCTCCCTTCTGGGACATTAATGTACTATCAGCGCATACTGACCACCGAGTTAACTTATCCCTGCGCATTAGACAGTTTACTTCAGAATCAAGGACGTCAGCACAGAGATAGTTTTTAGTTAATGTTGAGCTTCCGTATCTTCCATTTCGGTTTACATCAAGAGATTTTTTGTTGGATTTGTATGATAGGAGGAAAGGAAACGGAACTTTCAATGGGCATCATATCGAATCAAAACTGAAAATAGCATAGATATTAGCACCTGACTTGGTAATAGGCCAGATTACTTGTTAAACGAACAACATGTTCAGCCACCTCAGCCTCATCTACACAATGCCTGGAATGTATTCCAATATAGTGAGTAGTTAATTTTGCAATTGCCTGTAACACATCAGATCTTTTATTAAGGACATAGAAGGAGAGTTAAGGAGTTTTCCTCTAAACACATTTTGATTAGGAGCTGTAGTACCTCATCAATAGGAGGCTTACTCCAACCACTGCGATTTGCACGGTCATTGTAGTCAATCCTCTCCCTAGAAAATAGATTTTTCAGCTTCAGTCAGGATGGAAACATTAATGCAACAAAAAGTTACCTTCTCAAACGCACTTTTTGTTTACGTAGGACATTAACTTATTGGTGAGGTAGCATATTGTATAAGATGGGTATTCATCACGAACTCTGGAGACGTTTTCTAGAAGTTCTTTATTAGCAACAAGATTACAAAAGTCTTCAGCCTCATACACAAGTAAAACGTATGGAATCTTGGACCCTAGGGGCAAACTCTGCAATAGATAAAAGAAGATAAGAGAATAAGAAAATACTGATTCACATAATAATCTTCTAAGGCACAAGGGATTCATTTCTTTACTTAATTTATAATCTGTAACCCATCCATTTCAGGTTTTATGAAGTCATCTTTGATCAATAACTTTCTACACATGTCTCATTATTAAAGATGGAAGTTTATATTAAAAAAAAAGTTACAGGAAGAATAATTTGACAAACAATGCCCATATGCCTACATTTTAAACACACAGACCAGTTCACATTGAACTTTAAAGTTTAAATGTGTCATTTCAAACCTCATGACATTTGAAGAGAATTAAGAGGGCAAGAATCATAGCTCGACTTCCATCGCCAAGAGTAAGATGAAATGAAATTCTCAACACAGAAGAGTATGGTGCATAAGTCAGAGAAACAACATTGGCACATACAACAATTTTCCTGAGCTTTTATCATACCTGAGCAATATCCTCTGGAAGTGTAATTTCCCACACAATGGATCTCTCAATTGGATTAGAGGTTACACGGTATGTAATGCCTTTCTCTTGCAACCCCGAAACGAGACGTCCTGTATCAACTGAAGGAACTGAGTCTCCATACTTTAGTGATGAATTAGCCAAACCTTGAGGTATATGTTGAAGAATGATACGTAGAATGGAGAAAGTCCTTACCTCCAAAAGATTCTTCAATCAGTTTATTGTCAATCAAGGCGACAATAGATTTAAGGGCTTTGTCCTTTTCCCATTTCTTCTTTTCCTTCTCCAACTTTTTATGCTCAGCATCTTCAGCTTTCATGGCAGCTTTTTGTAATTTCTCTTGCTGAATGATTGTAAGCTAATTAACTATTATAGATCCAAGGAATACAAAATATATAAATTATGTTAAAATAAACATAAAGCTCACTTCATTTCTTAACTTCTTTTCCTCTGCCGCGCTTATCTTTTCATCTTTAGACATCTTCTTTTTAGGCAACGCATCAACAGAAAGATAGGTACTTTTGTAACTTTCAGCCTGCTTCTGTCGACCCATTTTCTCATCGCTTGTATCTTCTTTCTCATGGTCAGAATCGACCTGGTTTTTGCAAGTAAAGCAAAATAACAAAAGGTAAGCGATTTATATATTATACTGCTTGTAAAATTTAGTAGTAAGATCAAACAAAAGACAAAGGTAACCAGCAATGCCCAAAATAAACAAATAAAAATACTCCCAATCCTCTAAAAGAAAGCATTAGGAATCACAAATAGAGCCAACAAGTCCTTAATCATATACACCCATCACGAAGAATTTGGTATGAATGCAGAATGTTTTGCAGATAAGTACCTCAATAGCATCTTTAGACATTGTAGATCGAAAACCAGCGCTCTGCATCCAGCTAGTATCATCATCTGAAAGTAAACAGACACAAACCATTTATAAGTGAAGAAGAGACTACCCTTTTCAAATCACACACATGTTTTATAGTACATAACTAGTTAACTTGGTAAGCATAACTGCTTCAAATACTTGGCATAAATATTCTTGTATTCAGGTCATAGTTAGCCTCACCAGAATCAGCATCACTAGATCCAGATTCCAATCCACAACGTTGCTTCCAAGAATCATCAGCACCATGCACAGGTTCATACAACTTCTTTGCAGTTCCAGGTTCGGAATTGTCTTCAGAATCCGACTCAAGAGATATTACTCGTTTACCTAATCCGGTTTCGGAAAGAAAAAAAAAAACAAACTCAGCGGAAACAGTAAAACCCTAACAAAGAACTGAAAGATTCATCAGTAATCCCAAAAATTGAAAAAATAGAACAGTCTCCCCAATTATCAATTCCCCCTATAAATACGAAACCATTTCAGCATAACCGTCGGAGACGAACCGTACATACTCGATTCCGGAACGGTAAACTTACCGGAGAACGTGTGAGACTCACGGTGTGAAGAAACTCCGATTCCGGAAACAAAGGAAGAAGACTTGACAACAGTGACATCGTCAAAGAGAGGTGCCTCGTCGACGAGGACCAATGGAGTAGAAGCAGACCCCGGCGGTTGTTTCTGCGGTGAAGGATCGGTATCCAAGTTCAAAACCGTAGCAGTAGGATTCTTTCGAGCCCTTTTAGACGGTGGTGGAGTAGTTTCATCCTCGCTGTCAGATATCTGAATGAAATCGCTCATCCCTTGAAGAGAAATCGAATTTGAAATTCGGCTATGAAGGGCGGGACTATCGATAGAGAAAGAAGTCAGTGTCGTAAACGATTCGTCAGGGCTTTTTTTTTTTTTTTTTATGTATGATCCTCCTTAGTTTGGTTTTTAAAAAACTTGGGTGTGCTAAGTAAGTATTGTTGGGTTTAATATCACCTTGGCATCCTTTCATATTCTACTAAAACTTAATTGTGGGATTAATGTTAACAAATCATGTTCCAAAGCTTCGAAGTTGTCGTCACTCGTCAGGGTCATCCAAACTCTTCGCAACTGGTTCTAGATATTGTAGCAGTAACAACGTAATCTTCGAACCTTTTAAACACTTTCTCGTTCTTTTTTTGTGACACATTAAAAATTAACCAAGAAGGGTCGTTAAAAACAAACAAGACAGATCAAAAACAAAAGTAAAGAGAGAATAAGAGGGATCTCAGACATCCAAGGAAGGATAAAGAAGCAGCATGAGCTCTCAAGCCCGGCGAAAGGCGAAAGCTTTAGGCGGCCACTGCGAATGTTTTGAGAAACAAGCCTTGGTTTTACCCTCATCGATCCTAGTCCTAATCAATAGCAATTACACACAACTAACAAACCATAATAATAAACTGTATAGTATAGTAGAGAGTCTCAGACATCCAAGGAAGGATAAAAGAACAGCATTGGCTCTCAAGCCCGGCGAAAGGCGAAAGCCTTAGGCGGCCACTGCGAATGTTTTGAGAAACAAGCCTTCTCTTCTATCATCATCGACAACTACCACTAACTCTATCCTCTACAGTTTCAAACAATTTTACAAAAGCATTCAACGGTTTCTAATCAAAAACAAGAAACGTATGCAAGCAAAACATACTTGGATTAATAATTGGCGATTAACATGAACAATAAGAAAGAATGTTTTGGATACTACTAATATAGTCGGAGAAAGAGGCGGCGTTGGATGATGAGTTGTACACACTAGGGTTTATGTTTCCGATTACACACACGATGAACGGCTGAGATTTGTTTCATTTTTCCAAATGGGCTCTTCTTTAAAGTTAGCTCAGCCCGTTATTACGGCCCTACCCTACAATAGCAACAAAAACATGTCAAGTTTGAACTTTGAAGATTCACACATAAGCTAAAGGTGTGAGATGAACCCGGTAAGGACTAAGTAAAAATCTTGATGGTTAAGTTTCAATATTTGTACGAGTAATAATAACCTTTGAAGGACACCTTCCTAACCAAATGTGTAAAGCTCCCTTGTGAGTATATTATTTCAACTTTGAGATTAAAATCTACTTTAAGATTATATATATTTTCTCGTTATAAACCCATTGTTTCAAGGAAAAGGAAAAAACGAAATTGGATTACACAAAACTCGAAGCAACGTTAAGCATTCGGAAACTATTAACAACATACACACAGATCATCAACAAGCAAGTATATAGAAAAGACCCAAAGTCCACGACACATGCTTTTGCTTTCTTGCTTTTGAAAACCAAACTATATAGCAAAGAGCTTCAACTTCCGCAGGCTAAACATTCGTCAGGGTTTGTCAAGGAACATACCATCTGCGCCAACTTAGTTTCATTATCCTCTTCTTCTACTTCTTTACCTCCTTCTGCTACACTCGGCTTCTCCTACATCAAGTCCAACGACAACAACTCACAGGTAAAATGTCTGAATTCACTAGAAGAATCATTGCAAAGATTGTTGCATTGTTTTTTTTTTTTTTTACCTTGAGCATGGCTGTGTCAACTGTGAACTTTATCGCATCAGCTGCAGCACGAGATCGCAGGTAATACATCCCGGTTTTCAAGCCCTAAAGAGTGAGATTATGAGTATGAGTACTTACAAGATGATTGAGGACCAGATACTCTTTATAATCTCAAAACTATTTCACATTGAATATAAAAAGAGTTCAGATGTTTAAGGTTTGTACCTTTTTCCAAGCATAGAAGTGTAAGGAAGTGAGTTTTGCAAAGTTGGGTTTGTCCATGTGTATGTTTAAGCTTTGGCTTTGATCTATGTAGCATCCACGATCAACAGCCATGTCCACCACTGTCCTCTGTTTAATTTCCCAGACGGTTCTGTGTTTTATTGCAAGGGAAACAAATCAAATATCGGTACTAGACATAGTAGTAGTTAGTGGGATCACAAAATTAATGGGAGCTATACCTGTAAATAGCCTTCAAGTCGTCAGGTATCTCCGCAACATTTACTATAGAACCATTCTCATTAATTAATTTGTTCTTCAACGTTGGTGTCCAAAGTCCCATATCAGTTAAGTCATGGAGAAGATGCTTATTCACCACTACGAACTCACCACTGCACAACCCGACCCAATGAGTAAGCAGTATGTGGGAAAACCAGAAACATACTTTGTCAGATGATTTAATCACATACCTCAAGACTCTGCGGCTGTAGATGTTTGATGTGTATGGCTCAAAACATTCATTGTTCCCGAGAATCTGACTGGTTGAAGCAGTTGGCATAGGTGCTACTAAAAGAGAGTTCCTCACTCCATTCTTTGATATCATAGCTCTAAGATCAGCCCAGTCCCAGCGGTTTGATGGAATTACATTCCACATGTCAGGTTGAAGGATTCCCTAGAGATGGGATAAAGTCAGCCTAACAATTCACCATAATACCTTATGAAGTTGGAAGAAATTTTTTTAATAATTGATGGCTGAGATGCATACCTTACTCACAGGACTTCCTGCGTATGTTTCATAGGGGCCAACTCTTGCAGCAAGCTCTGCAGATGCTTTGAGTGCATGGTAGTATATGGTTTCAAATATATCCTTATTCAATTGTTGGGCCTGAGTAAGAAATTAAACTGCTTAAGAACAGAGAACAAAATTATTTTCCAAGGTTGATCATATAATGCAAAACAAGTCTACCTCTGGAGAATCAAATGGCATTCCAAGGAGGATAAATGCATCTGCAAGACCTTGTACACCGATACCAATAGGTCTGTGACGCATGTTTGAAGTTTTTGCAGTCTCCACAGGATAGTAATTCACATCTATTATCTTGTTGAGATTGATAGTAACAGTAGCAGTCACCTGGCCACACAGAAAATTAAAAAGTCAACATCGCATCAAAGACAGGGAAACTTCTCAAGAGATAATTCCTTCAGAGTCAGATTTTAGGTCAAATGAGGCAAGTACTTAGTATCTGACCTCTGCTAACTTGTCAAAATCAAAGTAACGATTCTTTGAGCCCAGACTGCCAGCAAGCTTAGATGGATGAGAGTCTAACGGGATGTCCTGTAGTGAGAGGAAGAAAGTTAGAGCTCTATGCATCGAGTGACAAAGTTAAAGAAAATTAAGAGAACACAGCTCTATGAATCAGTCTCCTACTCACCTTCTCCCTTACAAATCTGGGTAAAGCAATAGATGCAAGATTGCACACAGCAGTTTCTGTAGGACTAGTGTACTCAATGATTTCAGTGCATAAATTGGATGACTTTATTGTTCCCAGATTTTGCTGATTACTTTTTCTGTTACATGAATCCTACAGTAGAGTAACAAAAGTTACAGTAAGAACCGGTGGTTATAGGTCTATAACGTGTAGCCACAGAATTAGGACTGTTACTAGGTACTAACCTTGAAAAGCATGTATGGTGTTCCTGTTTCTACCTGGGATGTCAATATTTCATACCAAAGCTGCTGCGCCTGAACAACCTTCTTGGCTTTTCCCTAAAGATTTGAACAAACATAACTGATATTGAGATAACAGGAATTTAAGTTTCTAACGAAGCAGCATATACATAGATGAATAGGGATTCACCTCTCTTTCATACTTCGTGTACAGTGTCTCAAATTCAGCGCCCCAGCAATCTGCCAAACCCGGAGCTTCGTTTGGACAAAACAGTGACCACTTCCCATCGCTCTGGACCCTCTCCATGAAGAGATCTGGAATCCAGAGAGCATAGAACAAGTCTCTAGCCCTGTGTTCTTCCTATAATGGGAAAAATGTGTATTTAGAGGTTGCATCAGCCTGAATTGAAATTTACATATGAGGGGAATACATGGTGAAATATAGAGGTTGTAACTTTACCTTCCCATGGTTCTTACGCAGCTCCAGAAACTCAAAGACATCAGCATGCCATGGCTCCAGGTATACAGCAAAGGCTCCTTCACCAATGACAAAATATACATCAGATACACTAGAGACCATCTACTGCACAGATAATGATATCAAAGTAGGTGCTGAATGTACCCTTTCTCTTGCCTCCTCCTTGATCAACATAACGAGCAGTATCATTGAATACACGCAGCATTGGAACAATACCATTAGATGTTCCATTTGTGCCACGAATGTAACTTCCAGTTGCACGAATATTATGAATTGAAACACCAATACCCCCAGCTGATTTGCTTATAACAGCACACTCTTTGAGTGTTTCATATATGCCGTCAATGCTATCATCTTTCATGCACACCAGAAAGCAGCTGCTTAACTGCCATGTCAATTATTTTCGATAGCAGATCAGCACAGGCACATTTAAAAGTATTTCCCTTTTATAGATATAATAAAATATCAAACTACAGGTATTTACTTGAGGCCTAGGCGTTCCTGCATTGAAGAGTGTAGGAGATGCATGAGTGAACCATCTCTGAGACATCAGATGGTAAGTTTGGATTGCGGAATCAATATCATCCTTGTGAATGCCAACAGCTACCCTCATCAGCATGTGTTGAGGCCTTTCAACAACTTTCCCTTCGACTTTTAAGAGGTATGATCTCTCAAGAGTTTTAAATCCAAAGAAATCGTATTCAAAATCACGATCATAGATTATTTCACTGTCCAGACGAGCAGCGTTCTGAAGAAACCAGAGAAAAACCCTAGTCAGTAATCTACAAGTTACATATGTATCACACCAAGAAACATAATTGAATTGAGATCATAACAGAAGCTTTCATACCTGCATAATTATGTCAAATACATCATCAGCTAATAACGGGGACTTTAGTCCAGATCTCTCACTGACATGATTGAACATGTCCTTAACCCTGCAAAGTACCACACAGTACATCCAAGTCAAATCATATGAAACTTAAACTCAAATCAATTATATATACCAACTAGTAAAGAGTTCTTGATAACACGCACGTCTCAGAAAACGATTTCTTAGTGTTCTTGTGAAGATTTGAGACAGCAATCCTAGCAGCAAGCTGACATACAAACACAGAAAAAAAAAACATGTAAATCATACAGATCATGTCATCAAGAATCAAATCGATATTTAGAAGTACCTAATAATAGTACACAGTTCGAAACATCGCAATTGGCAAGGCACAGTTCAATTCAATTCTATCAAATGAAATACCAATCCAATCAGAGAGATGAAAGTCTCTGACTTTATCAAAATCAAGGAGTACCCAGAAAGAAAATGGAAGAGAAATAACTCACAGATGCATAATCAGGATGGTTACAGGTCATAGCAGCAGCAGTCTCAGCGGCCAACTCATCGAGTTGACTTGTGGTGACTCCCTTGTAGACACCAGCACAGACCTTCTGAGCAACGAGGACAGGGTCACAATGGTCACTGCTAAGCCCATAGCTAAGCTTCTTAAGCCGGGCAGTAATCTTATCGAAATGAACAGTTTCCTGCCTTCCGTCACGCTTCACCACATACATGTTTTTTTTTTGGTCAGAGGAGAAAGAAGAAAATTTTTTTAAAAGGGCTCAGAGGAATTTTATCGAACAGGTGATGGGCGTCTGATGATATAAGCAACGGTGTTGCAGGAAAGAAATGGTTTTTATAAAGAGATAAGAAGGAGGCTTAAAAGGGGATGCTTCGGTTTCGAAATATCTCTAGGGTTTCTACTTTCTTGTGATTTTGTCCTTTAATGGCCGAAATTTTTAATCCATTTTCCCGGGAAAAGATTTGGGATTTTCCCGCCAGCTTGTAAGAGAAGGTCAGAAGGAGCCATTGGGCTTTTTCACGTGGCGGGTTCATTCTTTCAAAATTTTTAATGGTTGAATGTGGACCTGGCCCATGAAGTTAATGTGTATAGTAATGGGGCCCAGCTCTTTTTTTTTAAAGAGGATTATTTAAGCTATGAATTTATTCATATTCTTTTATTGTTTAAACATTATAAATTTTTACTTAATACTAATGAATAAATTCATGCCAAGAGAATTTTTCCCAATTGGATATTGTAATGCTTTCAAAGTGGACAGCCTTTTGTAAATATTGTACAATACTTGAATGAATCTTTTTAACATAATTTCTATACTTTCAAACCTTTTAACAACTTTGACATTATTTTTTTATTTAATTTAAAGTTCCACCAATCACAACTAATACATCTTGAACAATAATTTCTAAAATGTGAGTTAACATCTAAACAGAAAAAAAAAACATTCTACATTACAAATTAAATCTTATTTTTTATAATACTTTAGTTGTGTATGTTATCAATTGGAACAACATTGTTTGGAAAGTAAGTAAGATTGTTTGTGATGAAAATAAATCAATTTTTGTAATATTATTTTTAGAGTTCGAACATGCGACCTTCGGCTTACTATGTGAGAGATCATTTTTTCTCTAATCAATACTTATTCATCAACATAATGAAAGTAATATCAATAATAATAACAAAATATGAACAATGAAAATTAATAAAATATGATATTATTGTTTTAAAATTTTAATTAGCTATTCATCAACAACATCGACAGTGGAACCAGCTACACGGTTGAGGTGGAACAATTCTAAAGCTCAAGGAGTAGATTCACAAAGCTTCCGACATTCCTCAAGCAATGAAGTAGTTGAGCTTTGGCGGGAAGGTACTCTCGGTCAACATGGATAAAACCATTTACGACTATAGCATATGGGATAAAGCGACTATCAAGATGAAGAAGCAGATGACGGGCGGGTAGGTAATGAAAGAGCGGCAAGTTGACAATTCCTAATAATAATCTCGATATAATAATGGTGTTTCTTGCTCGTCAAACAATCTCTCTAGTTTTTAATATTTTTATCGGGTTTCTTGTTAAAAGGAAAAAATTCCAATTAGCATCAATGTTGTGGGCTGTAAACTCTTTATATTTTTCCAAAAAATTGGTGGTCATGCATGCAAACTCTATTGGAATTATCAGTCAAGATTTTATCTAAGAAAACGTTGTATAATTTATCAAGGTACTAGCTAGAAAATTCTGATGAAAAAACTCCAAGAACAAAATAAAAGAGTGACCTGATTTTTATTGCAATAATAAGTAAAAACATTTATCACCAAAATTCAAAGATATATTACCAATTTACCATTATAAAACTTTTGAAAAGGTAAAAAATAGCAATGTTAGTTGGCACATCATAGAACTCAAATTTTTAAAATTCAAAACAAAATCATTTGCAAGTACGTTAAAAGATTTTTTTTAAAATTAAGGGAAAAAAATGAATGTACGATCAGATCCAAAAACACATATCAACAACACTTCTCCTTTCATCAACCCAAAGTTAAAATTTTATAATGTTTGTCAAGAATTGTCTAAGGAAAACAAAATTATAATAATAGATAGGATACCACACGTCTCATATCGGAACCAAAATGTTTACAATTTCCATCTGAAGATCTTCAAAAACTATTAGTATCACAGATTCTCAAGCTCCAACGTTAGATTAAGGACTAAACATATACACACAACAACAAAAACCATGGAACAGGTTACTAAACAAACGATTAACAAACGTAATTAACAAGCGATCGATATAATTAACCAGCTACGATCCATTAATTAACCCCTTATCTCTTTCGTCGCTCTGTAAATACTCTCGAGAGAACGAAACTTCTTCTCCTTCATCTTCGCCATCTCCCTCTTCCTCTTCAGGCCAAGATTAGAATAACAGCGTACGCCGTCGTTTTGCTCGTTTCCGATTCTCGAGCTAACAACATCTTCATGCCTTGTCTTATCTCCGCCTCCGCCTCCTCCTCTTCCGCCGCCATAATCTCCACCGGTGCTGCTGCTACAGCTCACCGTTTCTTCCTCGCTTAGCTGCATAAGCTGTTCCGCTGCCGCCATCTCCGTCTCAGAGAGCACGATCTCTGGCGCCGCCGATGATTCTCTAGAGAATCCTGTTTCCCCCATTCGATCGTTCATGTAGAAGAATGAATTAATCTGTAAGAAAAGAAAAAAAATAAACAAGAAGTTAAACAAATGCGAGAATCGATTTATTTATAAAAATTTTAAGTTTTTATTATTTTTTGTTTTTGTCTTGTCGTTTTTTCGTATTTGTGTAATGGAAAAAAGGAAGAAACTACAAAGTCGGTTTCGTAAGAAGAAGAACGTGTCTCCTGATATTATTTTTTAATTTTTTTTTAACTAAAGAGAGCGGGTAATGATCAAGTGCGATCGTGTGTATCGTATCTCTAGAATCTGATCAGTCGCAAGTTTTGGAACCTCAGATGAAGTTTTGCCTCGTTGATCCAACGGCTACGAAAGCTTTAGTATGTTACTTCTGCTATGAGGTTTACTTAAAGCTTGTATAGAGTCATAGAGAGAGAGATGCATGCGTTTGACTTATATTACACGATTTTGTTGGGTTCCACGTAAGCTAATTCCGATTCCAAATATGGGATTGTCACCTTTGTGGGCCCTTCATCCACGTGCTCAAGTTTTATTCGTTGGAGGATATTATTTTCCGGAATCTGTATTTTTTATTTGGCGATATTTGAGCGTAATGTATCTTCGTAATTAATGAATAATGATGATCATGATCACAACGAAGGATTCTGCAAACAAGTTTACAATAGAACAACAATAAAAAGTTTATGCATGTTGTGTCTCCTAATTTTTGGTGGTTTATGTAGCTTTTGGTCTTTACTCTTTCTTGTATTTTCTGTCAAAACAATTTGTGAAAAATAGTATAAACCTATAAATACCTAACAAGTAAAAAAAAAAACCACAAAAAAAAAATGTTTGCACCATATGTACTTAATTTCACTTGTTACCCATATAAATTACTATATAATAGTTTCTTTCATCAATAAGCTAAAATGATTTGTAACCAAACGTGTATATTAATTTATGTGGAAACAGTGGAATTCAACCAACAAATCTGATATTGATCCAGTAAAACATAAAAACGAAGGAATAGAAATAAACTTAAATTAAACTTTAGTAATCTAATTTTAGACAAACTTGATAACGGCGGTCGATAAATCTATTTACAGATTAAACTATTTTTTTTATTTATCATTCATCAAATATAGTCTATAGTTATGTCATCTAAAGGTGTGACAAAAAAAAAAAAAAATTATGCCATCTAAAGAAAATAATAACTACTCTTACAAATAGAAGTGGTCTACAACGGTTTGTTATCTACTCAAAAAATAAAACAAATTGAACCGCTAATGAATTTGACCGTATTGATCACCGTTACCATTCTTATATACCCTTATTATAATTAATTGATTATCATCTACAAAAATGCCATAACTGGTAACACTAAGAAAGAAAATGAAAAACACTAACTATGTATTACTTTTTAAAAAATTAAAAAATAAGGAAGAAAAGAGTTAAAAGAAAACGTAACACGTAAAACTGCACAGAGCTCTTTATGTCTACACATTACGTCATTACCCACAACCAAAAGAGCACACATCACCATCATCATCAATACATCATTATCATCATCACATGGCTTCATTCAATCGTTAAAACTCCGAGAGGAGATTCAAATCTCCGATCTTTCACCATGTTGACTGCAGCTTTCTTTCTTCTTATAGAAAAGGAACCCTTGTTTCTTTTTTATAAACAAAAGGATACCCTTGTTCTCATCAGTTTTTATCAGTCGAGACATTAGATCTCCAGGACTGGTCCGTCTGTGGACACAAACGGATTGACTCTAACCCACAAAAGAGCCAAGATCGAAGCAAGAAGAATCGCGAGCCAAAATAATGATTGGTACTCTATCTTGCTTCCAAGCAACGCCCCTTTGAGGAACAAATGAACACTTAACCCAAATTAGCGCAAAGAATAATCTCCCAAAAGGCAGTCCCCAAGATTCATATCCGTTATCAATCCCATGCGAAACGCCAAGAATGACTTCATGTCTCCAACGATGTTAATGATCAATAGAGTAGTAAGAGGAATCAACAAAGATATCCATTTAAAAATGTAAAGTTCTTAGCTCCATCATCTGCTACTTATATGTGACTGTAAAATTTGTGTTGAGTCCTGCAAGAACTTTAAGAGTTAAACCATGAAACAGAGCGCAAATATATGCGATGAGACTCCTTCGACGACCCAAAACTTCTTGGTTCTCCACCAATCATCGATTCCCACTTTGCCCCATTGCATTTGTATTATACATGTTACCGTAGACATGAACATTGCATGAAGAGTATAGAGTATAGACTGTATAGTTACTGATTTGTCAATATTGTAACAAACTAAAGAAACAACGTTACAGTTTTGATTTATCTATTTCATGATTTGCATATTTTGATTTTACACTATAACGACTCGATATTTTGATCCCCAAAAAAAAAAAGATTAGATCTTTTTGGTTCCAATATTATTATCTACATGCAACTAATTAATAATGATAATGGCTTGTTTACCTCACGGATGATAAATTTGCCAATGAGTATAGATCAAATGGCTGAAAGTGAGCAAATACGGGAAAGGATATCCAATGATAAACAACATAGTTCATGCATGTACCGGAATCTTTCTAACCAAATCAGATGATGCCTAAAAGTATACGTTTGAGTGTGAGTATGTACGTGCAAAAAATAAACGACGCATAAGACCTGGGATTCAAGCCCAGGTCTCCACGGCCACAACGTGGAATTCTAACCACTAAACTACAGCTACTTTGATGTTTTTTACTCCTTAATGTTTATATTTATCGAAGTAAAATAATTGACTCTTCGCTTGTAACTTTGCATAATTAAGATCGTTACAAATTACAGTAACGCCTATTATGGAGATTGTAACTTTCCTAATCGTTCGTTCTCTAAGTTCAATGATTTATTGAGATTAAGTATATTCATTAACTCTCAGCCCTCTCCCACTTCCCCCACTAAAACAACCTTTAATCTCAATTAAACCTCAAACTACTCTCACTAGACTACTAGAGTACTATATATATATATATATATATATATTGCAACAAGTCTTAGCAAGACCCCATCATCATCTCACAACACAACACAAAATCTATAAGGAAAACACAATGGCGTCTAACACAAGTTTCCTCTTCGTCACCGTCACTCTTCTCCTCATCCTCAACGTCTCCTGCAGGACACTGCCAGCAGCGTTGGCAGGCTCCACCAGCATTGCGGCGAGGCTTACGGGAGGAGGACTGATGCAGTGTTGGGATGCACTCTACGAGCTGAATCTTGCACTAACGAGATCGTTCTCTTCTTCCTCAACGGGGAGACCAAACTTGGCACCGGTTGCTGTAACGCCGTTGACGTCATTACCAACGATTGCTGGCCGGCGATGCTTACTTCTCTTGGCTTTACATCTGAGGAAACCAATGTCCTCCGTGGTTTCTGTCAATCTCCGACTTCCGGCGGTTCTTCTCCGGCTCCTTCCCCTGTCAACGTTTGATACATTTTCCTCCCTGATGTATGCGGACATTAGTAATGGTTTAATATGTAGTTTTTTGTTTAATGGTATGATGAGAATATGTCATTGTCAGTTGACTGATTTTGAGTTTGGAATAAAAACGTTTGCGTTAATTGGGATTACCATTGTCTTTTTACAGTGATAAAGATCCACCGAACTGGAAATAGCTTCAAACCGTTAAGAATCATAGCATATTAAACAACAGAAACAACCTCAGAGAAGTAAATTGTTGAATAAGATAATTACTTTATGCGTTTGGGCAACCTACCTTATATAAGTTATAATCTCTGTTTAGAACCATAATCGTTTGTAAGACACATTCGACACAAGCAAACTACTAGAAAACAACACATTCGTTATATTTGTATCGGAGTTTGCGAAGATTTGACCATATGCAACGATATATGTTTTAGACTATGGTATAGAATAGACAATGGCATACGTTTTGGACCCGGATAGTTTACACAATATATGATGGATAGTGATATTACCCTAGCAAAGAAGTTCAACTATATAATGTAATTAAGTTATTAAAAGTACATATTTTTACAAGAATACAATATTAAAAAAAGCAGGGACATATATATCGCCTGACACATTCCATTAAGTAATAACGCTTAACGAGTAGTAACAAAGTTCAATGAGTAGTAAAAGGACTGACGTACTATTTTCCCATCAGAATTATCATATTGGAACTATCATATTTTGCCAGTTCTCCATCGATCTTTGATATCTTACCAGTTCTCCTTTGGACTTATATGTTCGGTCTATATCCCCTCGAATTCATACTTCTCTGATTATTTTCCCATCGGATTGGGTTTACACGGTTTTGGTACAAAACCCGATAGAAATCTATGTTAAACCGATGTGAAACCAATTTAGAACCCGGGTAATACATACAACCCGGCCCGAGTTCTTCTTCTTCTATTTTAAAACGAAAACCCCCAAATTGGCAAATAAGAACCCTAAAAATCGAAATTGAAAAAGAAAACTCTCTCTATTTCTCTCAAAATCATGAGCAATATCTCTGGATCTTCGAGCTGTTCGACAAATGTCCGCGAAAGAGGAAGAGTTGTTGGTGTACCTAAGAGATGTTGGTGTGGAGAAGCAATTGTGGCCAAAACTTCCAAATCCGACCATAACCCAAATCGACGATACCTTCGGTGTGTGTATGCAGCTGGAAATAAGGTAATGATAATCACATTTATGGTGTAGCTTCTTATTATCTCGGTTCTAAACAATAACCAAATCAATTGTCTATGGTCTAGATTATGAATGACAATCACGTTTTTAAATGGGTCGATGAGGCTTTGTTGGATGAGGTGGATTCAATGAAAGAGTTGATATCAGAGACAATGAAGGTTGAGAAGAAGATGCAAATGGAGCTTGAGAAGAAGATGATAATGGAGCTTGAGAAAGAGATATTTGAGAGGATTGAAGATGTAAAAGCTGAATTCAAATCAAGGATGAATAGGATGATAATTGTTTTAGTATTTGGTTGTATGATCATCTTTGGTCTAGTTAAGCTAATATGATGACATTGTTAAGTTGTTAAGGTTCAATGTTAAGCTAATATGATGACATATTTGGTTTTTTATGAGACAAAATAATTCAAAAGAAGAGATGTTAGAATTGTTCAAAAGAGACCATACAAATTTGTTCAAAAGAGTAGAACATCAAGGATTAATAATAAGGTTCAAAAGACACATAGACCATACTAAGGCAGAACAACATATGTTCTGAAACAGGTCATAATACCAAAAAAAAAAAAAAAAACTTTGCCTTGTGCTAATCCTCCACAATCATCCATCAATTACTTCTCTTGAGTAAGACAACCTTGAGTAGATTCCACTTGAGTTCCACCCTACAAATTTAATCAAATATCAGAATCAATTGAATGAAACAAAGAACAACCATCACATTAGAAAGTATAACTAACCTGTGTTGTATTCTTCTTATTCTTCTTCTGGTGGTACCTACAATTATGATCAGTTGCACCACATATCCCACAATGCATGATTCTCTTCTTTTGTTTTGGTTTCTTCTTGGTAGGTGACTCATGAAGACATTTCTTCCTCTTCTTGTCTACCTTTTCATCATCCGGCCTTGGTGGTGGATGCACACTTTCACCTCCAGTGCAAGGCCAATAGCGTGGACCTCTTTGTGGAACAATCCCCTCCGTGTAATTTTCCTTCCACTTAAAAGTTCGGAACCATTCACACACGTAGTCTTCAGCTTCCAATTTCTTCTTGAGTATCAGTCCATAAGCATGTTCGCAGGGGATTCCACATATCTGAAACTTCATGCATTTACAAGTCCTTTCATTTAAATTGACTATGTGTTTGTCATATCCTAGGTAAACTTCATAAGCTCCATTTGTGTTGGGATGTACAAAGCACAGAGAAGCTGCCTTATGCTCTTCAGCCAAGAAACGTTTCACATATGGAGTGCATATCCCTGACAAATACATGAATACACATTAAACTTTAGAATTCAATACAAAATAAATGAAAGATAGAAGAAGTGTAATGTTACTAACCTTCGTGTGAATGAGAAAGTGCAGACCGCTTAGCAATTCGAACCATTGCAAGCCTTCGAACAGCCTCCAACATGGCCACAAATGGCTTCTCTCTTGCCTTGTTAATTGTACTGTTGAAGGACTCGACAAAGTTGTTTTCAACATCCTCACAGTAGCTACACTGGGGTCTTAAACATCTCACACTCTCCATTAGGTACACAAATATGCTTGTTCGTGTACAGGGTAATCCTCCACATCGACTCATTGTGAAGAGATGCAGCATATACCTTCCACATACATTTCCCCTTAGCACCAATACACTTAAAACCGATTCTATCTCTATCGTACTTGTACTGCTTCAGGTTACAACCGCATACCAGCGCATAGTCGAGAACACACTCCTTAAAAGCGATTCCATTGTAGAAGCTTTGGTCTTAAACACTTTCAACATCCTCACAGTAGCTACACTGGGGTCTTAAACATCTCACACTTTCCATTAGGTACACAAATATGCTTGTTCGTGTACAGGGTAATCCTCCACATCGACTCATTGTGAAGAGATGCAGCATATACCTTCCACATACATTTCCCCTTAGCACCAATACACTTAAAACCGATTCTATCTCTATCGTACCTGTACTGCTTCAGGTTACAACCGCTTACCAGCGCATAGTCGAGAACACACTCCTTAAAAGCGATTCCATTGTAGAAGCTTTGCCCTTTGAACATTGAACCGTCACCACAAACGATGGGTGTCCCCCTTCTCGCAGCACCACTACGAACATGTTCCTCAGCCTCATCGTCACTTTCTGGATACACGTTGTGACGAATCGATTCCTCCGCATCCGTGAAATCTGTCGCAAACTGGTTGATATGAAATTCATCTCGATCCTCAGCTTCTGCGTCGAAATCAAATCCAAGAGGCGGATTAATAGGCGGATTGGTAAAGAGAATTAACGCCATCGCAACCGGCAAGAGAGAAGAAACGAGAAGAAGAAATGTGAAAAAAATCTAGGGTTCGTCGAGGCTCGAGAGAGAAAAGGGGAAAAATCGATTTGGGGATTTTTTGATTTTTAGGTTTAGTTAGGTTTAATTATGTAATCGGGTTGTCATTCGGTTTAATTTGGTTTCATTTGGTTAATAAGGTCCGATTGTTGGGTTTGTTTGAACAGTAAACCATAAAAACCAAAACGATGGGAAAATAGACGAATAAGTTAAAGTCTGATGGGAAAATAAGCAGAGAAGTATAGATTCGGAAGAATATAAACCGAACATATAAGTCCGAAGGAGAACTGGTAAAATATCAAAGATCGATGGGGAAATAGTACGTCGGTCCGTAGTAAAAAATAATCTGTAACACGACGTTAAACCTTCATCTCCGATAGACCCGTTACTCACTTCCATTCAAGCCAATATTAAATACGTTTCCTCTCATCATGCTTTAAATTAAGTTCTATGCATGATCAAGTAAAACCATTCACCGTCGATCCTTTGACCTTTCCCATTCCTCCCACTAATCTACCTTTTAATTTACTCTTAAATCACCACTAAGATTTATATCCATACAAAAACCACACTATAATAACCGAACTATAACTCAACCATCACAACACGCCAAAACTCAAGATAAGAATAATGGCTTTTAATAAAAGTTTCCTCTTCGTCATCGTCACTCTTCTCCTTGTTCTCAACATCTCCGGCAGAACACTCCCTGAGACGGTGGATTCCACCAACATAGCGGCAAGGCTCAACGGAGGAGGACTAATGGAGTGTTGGGACGCACTGTATGAACTCAAATCATGCACCAACGAGATCGTTCTCTTCTTCCTTAACGTTGAGACCAAACTCGGCGTTGATTGCTGTCACGCCGTCGAAGTCATCACCACCGATTGTTGGCCGGCGATGCTAACTTCTCTTGGCTTCACCTCTGATGAAACCAACGTTCTTCGCGGTTTCTGTCAATCTCCAAATTCCAATGGTTCTTCTCCGGCGCCTTCCTCTGTGAAACTTTGATGTATACAAACTCCATTAATGGTTATAATACATAGTTTTATTATATGATGATATAATTAGCATCTGCATATCCCTTTGATATAATTTGTTTTTTTGTGTGTCCAGAACCGCGTTTATACCATTATTACAAAGAACCATCAAATTGAATTATTTTAGAACAAAACAGGGTTTGTCAAGAAAGAGAGCATAATAAGAAGTTAAGAACAAACAAAGTTTCTCAAACAAGTAGTAGATTCATGTTTTTGCAAAACCCTAATATGTACTATTATTAGGGTTTTGTAACAATTGTCTGACAAAACCATGAAACTGAGCATAGAAATAAAAGACAAGTAACAAGTCCAACAAGAAAGCGGGCGGATTCATGATTTTGTAACCATACACAGAATAGTCTCAGAATCTAGACATGACTGAGACTTCATGGTCTACATGTTCCTTTATATCACAGCTGATGACTGAAGCAGGACTCAAGGAGTTAGCCACATCGATCACGAATCGGTACCTGACATCAGATCTAGCCAAACGGTCCATAGCAGAGTTGATATCACTCATCTTTATGAGCTCAATATCCGAAACAATATTATGCTTAGCACAAAACTCAAGCATCTCTTGTGTCTCCTTCATCCCTCCAATCTGACTTCCTCCCACCATTTTCCTTCCTATATAAAAAAACACCAAAACCCTAACAGTTACCTCCACAACACGTAAAACATAGAATTACAGCTTATAAACCTAACATAAAAGGGTCATCATCTTTTCTTTACCGCTAACTAGAGGGAAGATTGGTAGCTCGAGTGGCTTCTCCGGTAAGCCTAACATCACAAGCTTTCCATTCACATTAAGCAAACTAAACAACGGTAATAGAGAATGTTCTGCAGACACCGTATCCATAATGAAATCCATAGTCCCAACTGCATCCTTCATCTTTTGAGAATCCGTTGTGACGAGAAACGCATCAGCACCGAGTCGATCGATTGCTTCTCTCTCTTTCTCCGATGACCTACTAATCACAGTAACTCTTAAACCAAAGGCTTTGCCAATCTTCACAGCTATATGACCAAGTCCACTCACACCTAAATGTTTCCCTGAATCTTCAGTCATACCGTAATACTTCATTGGACTGTACACAGTGATCCCAGCACAGAGCAGAGGCGCGCCTGCATCGCTTGGTAAACCATCGGGAAAGCGTAGCACAAAGCGGTGATCGACAACAATTACGTCGGAGTAACCACCTTGGTTTCTGGTTCCGTCAGAGGAACGAGAGTTGTATGTGAAAACGAGTTTAGAGCAGTAGTTTTCTAAGTCTTGGTTACATGATTCACATGATTGGCATGAACCGATTATTACGCCTACTCCTACTCGGTCTCCTTCTTTGAACTTTGTCACGTTCTTACCAACTTTTGTTGCGATTCCAACGATTTCATGCCTAGCAAATTAGCAAAATACATTAGCGGAAACATAACCAGTAAATCATAGTCGAATCCATTGTTCAAAAGTCAAAACTGCTAACCGTAATAGTAAGATTGTTAATATAATTTTCTTTTTGGATGAATGTAAAAATTGAAAATATGATGTTAAATCATTTTAGTATATCTATAGTTTTCCATTTAAAATATATTAATTTTAAAATTGAAAAGCCTAAACATTTTTTTATTCTATTATTATAGTATTATGTAATAAAATCTCCAGAATATTTTTCTTTATTTGCAATTCACCAAGATCTCCTACAAAGAAAAAAGAATATTTGGGACGATGAATACACGAAACGGTAACTAAGTAATGCGTATACCCAGGAACAATGGGGTAACGAGATATTCCCCAGTGGTTCTTGATGGTATGAAGATCAGAGTGGCAAACACCACAGAACAAGATCTTCACTGTTACATCGTTCTCACCATTTTCTCTGCAAAATAATAATATGATACCAAAACATACAAAAGTTGTGAAAGAGAAGAAGAGACGAGTGTGTCACAAGGTGAAAGGGAAAGGAACCTTCTAGAGAAATGAAATGGAGAGAGGACGCCGGATTCGTTTTTGGCCGCCCAACCAAATGCTTTATGTCCTCCATCTACCATATTTGTTTCTTCCCTCTCTCTCTCTCTCTCTCTCTCTCTCTCTCTCTCTCTCTCTCTCTCTCTCTCTCTCTCTCTCTGCTTCTGTGAATGATTGATTCGGTTCTGTTTTATGCCTGCATTGATAGGGTGGGCGACATAGTCACATAAAGATATGGTCAAAATAGTGGGGGAAAAAGTAAGTTACATTATTTGAAGATGATAAAATGAAGGATTTGTGGACGTAATTTAAAGAATTGTTGAAATATTTATAAGTTTTCTATCCAAGGTGATTTCTTTTTATATTTGCCCTACATATTGTCCCTGACTCAACAAATGTATAAATAAAAATTAGTTTTTTTTGTTTATATAATATTCATGAGAACATTTGCTTTAATTGAATAATTGATACAGTATATAATTAAAAAAAAAATTAATAACTTTTGGTTTGTTTGTTTGTTTGTTTGTTTTTGAACGAAGGTTTGTTTGTTTAGATATACTATAAAATCGGTTCAGCTCATAATATTTTAGATTCAGTTTTCATTTTTTTTTTTTTTTTGGAGTTAACAATTTATATAATTAAAACGATTGAGAGATCCAAACACTACGAGGAATAAAGTAATTCCATTACTTCTCGCAAACTCCTCCAACTGTGACGTGAATGAGAGTGTAGATCAATGTTTTCTGCTAGTTGATCATACATTGCCAGCTGGCCAGATCAATGTTTTCAGTTCGGAGTGTAGCGGCGAAAGACTTTTACTTAAGATTACGAGCTTTCGTAAGGTTTTTTAGTTATTTATTTACTTTTTAATTCTTTTTCTTCATCAATTTATTTACAGATTTCGTTCGAATACAAACAGTTTAATATATTATTTACTAATGAAGCTTAAAATGAAAATATGTAAAGAATTAAAGCCCAGTTTTCTATCAATGATATACGATTAGGACTTTTTATGCAACTTATTATAACTTATTTTCATAAACTGAAATGCATTAAACGAGCCATATTCTGAATGATTTAAAACGTCAAAACATATAAATTATGTTGATAACTGATAATATATCGTTGGGGAGAGATAAATAAACAAAGACGTTATTATCATTATTTGATAAAATGTAACTAATAATAACATTAATGAACATTCGACACTATAAATACGTACAAAATCCTCGTTTAGTGGCATAAAAACTAAGAGAACCCAGTTAAGAAGTATTCAATATATTTTAAAATGGAGAATAAAACTATTTTCATGATATTTTCTGTAGTCATGGTTTTGGTATTGCTTTCTCATCCAACTTTGGCTGTTGAAGAGGATAATGACGAGCTACCACTCATATCAAATGACGAGTTTGATACAGCGTTATATGCAACTTCACCAAGTTCGATCGAATATAATAACAATATCTATGGAAAAACTTCAGAAGAGGATATAAATAAACTTATGAAGTGCGGTAAAAAAACGGGATACAAAACTCGAAATTTCGCCTTTCTATGTTTTGAAGAAATGATAGCTGAAATTCTTGTGAACAAACGTGCTTCAAGGGATTTTTGTGTGGGGGTAGTGAAAGCTGGAAAGCAATGTCTAATGGAATTTATGAAATTATTTTTTCAAAGCTATTCACTCAAACGTTATAATTATAAAAGGTTTTCTAGAACTAATAAAGTATGGAACAGATGTTCTACTGAAATTGGTGCTCCTTCATCATATTCTGGTTAAAAAAATGTAACTAAACTTATTATTATTATTATTCTTATTATTATTATTATTATTATTATTATTATTATTATTATTATTATATAATGGTTTAAATTGCCTATATTATACCAACAATTTAAAATATTTGAAAAAAATACTACCTAATTCTATTAGATATTTTTTCAAACAAATAAAAATAATAAGAAAACAATTCGATTCATTGCTTAACGCTATCATTTGTTGTCGCATGCCCAAGAAATGTTTCATGCTAGATCTTGCAAAAATTCGGCTTCAGTTCAATTTGGCAGATTTTTTTGCGATTCAAAAACCGAGAACCGACGCGACTGAATGCTAACCACCAATCCAAAAACCCCAATTTACCAAAATACCCAACTCATTTAACTCGATTAACCCGTAATCGCATGCGTAATTTGACATGCCTAGCTAGCTAATGGAAATATGAGGAGTTTTGGAACACTTTAACATATAGGTACAAAGCATAATTTGGTAAAACAGCGGAAAACATGTGCGTAAACTCTATATAGAATCGTAAAATTATGATTTAATATTAAATGTGATTCGCTGAAAAAATACCTTAATATCAGATGGATCCCCTCTCGGCCTCTCCTAATGTCCACTCTTGGCATGCAAGACCACAAATTTTCTTATGATTGGTAGACCACTCTTGGCTCAGAATTTTTATCGATTGGCCAAGCATATCTCTACACAAAAAGTATTTATACTGTTTGTATACACACTCACATGATATTGGAATTAACTTTTTATAATAGATATGCTAATCAAATGTTAATTGTTAACGTATTAGTGAAATACATAGTGCTGGACACTAAAAAGTAGAACATTACTTGGGTTCACCCTCTTCTAGAATAAAGAAATAAAATCTGTATATATTATTATAAAATATACAACTTAAACCTTTTTTGTAAACCCAAACCGACATATAATTTCATTCTAATTGTAAAACTTAAACTCTAACCATCTCATTTGTAAACCCAAACTGACATATAATTTCATTCTAATTGTAAAATCTAAAACCTAACCATCTCATTTGTAAACTCAAACCGACATATAATTGCATTCTAATCGTAAAATCTAAACTCTAACCATCTCATTTGTAAACCCAAACCGACATATAGTTTCGTTTTAATTGTAAAATATAAACCCTAACCAACTCATTTGTAAACTCAAACTGACATATAGTTTCGTTCTAATTGTAAAATATAAACTTTAACCAACTCATTTGTAAATCCAAACCGACATATAATTTTGTTTTAATTGTAAAATCTAAACTCTAACCACCTCATTTGTAAACTCAAACCGATATATAATTTTGTTCTAATTGTGAAATCTTAACCCTAACCACCTCATTTGTAAACTCAAAACGACATATAGTTTTATTTTAATTGTAAATTCTAAACTCTAATTCTTATTTATAAACCCAAACAGATATATAACCTTGTTTAATTGTAAAATCTAAACTAAACTAATATTTAATTTTTTCTTAAATAAAAGTATACAGAATTTGTTTTGTTTTTTAATTTAATTTTGATTTATTTTTTAAATGAAATATTAGATATGACATTCTGATTGGTAATAGGGTAGGAGGTGAATACCAGTGAACCTTATTTTTCTAAAAAGTATATAATTTGACAGTAACATTTAGCGTTAATCTTTTTTTGACTCATGTTAAGGGAGTTTCTATGTACAATATGATTCATGCAAGATTACGTGGTGGAAGCGTGGTGGACCCATAACCCACATGTCCCAAGAACATAAACATTTTTCATCCTTATTAGTTAGATACAACGAACATAAACATTTTTCATCCTTATCTCTCCTTCTCCAACGTTCATCATCTTCACCATCTTCTTCGTTTCTGTTCGTTGACTCCAACTAATAACAAATACGATGGAAACAACTTTATTTTGTTGATTTTTCCCCTTTTAAAGGTAAAATCTGATATGCTGAACAAATATTCCAATATGATATTTCCACACATATGACATATTCAAGCATATGATATGAATGGTTATATTGAAGAAGGAGGGCTAGAATCATAATTTGATGGCGGAGGACTTTTTTTGCAACAACAAGTTTCATTTTTGAGACCTTCGTTTAAACATATCCCTCCATAACTTGTCTCGTCGCACTATTTTCTGCACTCGGCACATGATATATTTAAATCTAGACATTTTTTTTTGATAACTATGTGAATTTTCATTAACTTGAAGTTGCAGAAAGATTACAAAAGCCTTGATACATCCCTCATTCCTTGCCAAAAAAAATAAAAACAAGAGAGGAAAAGCTGAAGAAGTTGAGTAGGAATCTAGTCAAACTTTAACCAGACCAAAAGCAGATCCTTAAATTTCTTTCTCCTCTTTTTTGCCATAATGGCATCTCTGATTTGCCTGTCTAGACCATTGAATAAGATCTGAGCCTCCGTTGCAGAGTTGTTGTGATATCGGTTGTTTCGTTCCCTCCATATAGCGTACAGAGTTGCTTGGACCGCTAGACGATGCAAACATCGTGGTACAGTGTGATCGTTTATATCCAGCCAGGCGGTGAATGCTTCCCAGGTGTGAAAAGAAAACGGCCTGTAACCAAGCCTCCTAGTCACTGCAGACCAAATTTCCTCACTGACTTCACACCGAAGGAACAAATGCTCTCTTGTTTCTCGGTACAACCCACATAAGTAGCAGTTAGGCTCGATTTGAAGTCCCCATCTAACCAATCTATCTCTAGTTGGTAGCCTATCCTCGTGCGTTAGCCACATCATGAAAGCATGTCGAGTAATACCTCCTTTGAACCAAACCTGCTTAGTCCAATGAGGTGGATCCTGTCTTGATCGCAAAATTTCCCATGACTTTTTGGTAGAGAAAACTGAGAGTTCCTCTGTGCCGCAGACCCAAAAGTACCTGTCTGGTTCATCAGTGTCAGGTGGAACATTTATTGTTGTAAGAAAAATATGTAGTTCCTCAGCCCTTGGTGATCTTGCTGGTCTGAGATTACATCCCATCAGAGACCAAGCCTGCGCAACTTTTGCATGGATTGGAATTCCTGTTTGAGCAGGACCCGTGGGACCTAGATAATCAATTAGCGAGCCATATGGTGTCCAAGAGTCGTACCAGAAGCTAAGTGTCGAGCCATTACCCAGTCTCGCCTTTAAGAACTTTCCTGCAATGTGCCTGAGATTCAAGAGGGTCTTCCACGTCCAGGATGTAGTATTTCTTGCATCGATGGACCAGAAACTGACATCTTTTATTTTTGTGTTTCTCATCCATATAGCCCACAAAGAGTCTATTGCTGTAAAAAGTCTCCAGATCAATTTTAGACACAATCTTATTCCACTGGGATAAGCTTCGAAGCCCTAGACCATCTTCTTGCTTAGGGAGAGTAAGTTTGCACCAGGCGACTCTTGTTGTACCTTTTTTAGTTGCGTCCCCACCCCACAGGAAATTTATACAAAGACTTTCTATCTTCTTTATACAACCCTTAGGTAAGATGAAGGCAGACATCCAGAAGTTTAGGGTTCCATATATCACTGAAGAGAGGAGTTGGAGTCTACCCGCATAAGACAGAGCTCTGGCAGACCAGGAGGTGATGCGTTGCGTGATATTCTTAATCAGTTGCCTATATTCCGCAATTCTGAGCCTTCTGTGCATAAGTGGAAGCCCGAGATACCTGATAGGGAGTGAGCCAATGTTGAAACCAAGAGAACTCATCTGAGTGGTTTCAGCGTAGCTCACACCCGCTAAGTAGAGGTCAGTCTTGGACTTGTTCATTGTTAAACCTGAGGCGTCTGAGAACTTCTGTAAGACTGAAGCAATGTTTTCAAGCAAGGGTGTCTTACCATCGAAAAACACCATGATGTCATCCACGAATGCAAGGTGAGAGATCAACGGTTCTGAGGCATTAGGGTGAGCTCCAATCTGATTATTGATGTAGTCTTGCGATAACAACCGAGAAAACCCTTCCATGGCCAGTACAAAGAGGTATGGGGAGATAGAATCCCCTTGTCTCAGCCCCTTTTCCCCTCTAAAGTAGCCACATAATTCCCCATTGATGCATAAAGAGAAACTTGCAGTGGATATGCACTGCTCAATCAAACCGATGAATTGAGCCGGAAACTCCATCGTTGTGAGAACATTTAGTAGATAATCCCACTGAACCGAGTCAAAGGCTTTCCTGAGGACTACCTTGAGCATTCCCCTTGCAGATATGTTCTTCTGGTTATAGCCTTGGACCAGCTCTGTAGAAAGTAAGACATTTTCCACAAGAAGTCTTCCTTGAATGAACGCATACTGATTATTTGATATTAGCTCAGGGATCACCTTTTTAAGCTTGTTAGCTAAAATCTTGGAGAAAATCTTATACAGGGTGTTGCAGCAAGCTATTGGCCTGAAATCACCGATTTTCTGAGCATTCGGAGTCTTGGGGATCAAGGAGAGAATAGTCGCATTCCATTGCTTCAGCAACTTGCCAGATTGGAAGAATTCGAGCACTGCTTCCGTGACTTCCTGCCCTACTGTTACCCAATGAGATATGAAAAACTCTGCACAATAACCATCTGGACCCGGTGATTTGTTTCTGGGCAGGTTGAGCACAACATTTTTAATTTCCGCGGGTGTGACAGGTGCGTTAAGGATCTGCAGAGCAGTGATGGAGCACCTTTGCGGGATGAGTTCTGCTAGTTCAACAACAGTCGCTGCTGAAGAGGAACCCAAGTTTCCAAACAACTTTTTATAAAAATCCAGTGCAAGATCCAGGATACCTTTCTTTGTGTCCACCACCTGGCCATAATCATCAATGAGGAAGATCACTTCATTTTGGGATTGTCTGGAGAGCACCGCCATATGAAAGAATATGGAGTTCTTGTCCCCTTCTTCAAGCCAACAAATTCTAGATTTCTGCCTTAGAAACGACTCTTCTGCCAGTGCGAGAGTGCACCATGCCTGATGAGCTTCCTTTTCTTTGAGACACAACGAAGCAGAAGGATCTGCAAGGAGGTCTTGTTGGCACTGGAGAAGCATTGCATAAGCCTCCTGAGCCCTCTTCTCAATGCCTGAGTAGTTTTCCTTGCTAAACTCACGAATTACCGCTTTAAGAAATTTCAGCTTCTTTGATATTGCAAACATCTTGGTCCCATCAAATCGGAGAGCCTCCCACCACTGTTTGATTAAGGGTGCAAAATCAGGATGTTGATTCAGTAGCGATAAGAACTTGAATGGCTTCTTAGACTTTTGTTTGGTAGAGTCAAGAAACAGGCATCTCGGGTTGTGGTCTGAGAATGCAGGTTCACCAAAGACCGCCAGAGAGTCAGGGAACTCTATCCGCCAGAGGTCATTCACGACTATTCTGTCTAGCTTCTTAGCAGCAAGACCGATTGAGTGCTTATTCGTCCATGTGTATGTGTTCCCACAATAGGGAAGATCACATAAAGCAGTCAAGTCAAGACATTGTTGAAGATCACGCATACCAGGCTGAGAGGGATTAGCGAGCGGTGTGGAGTGTTCATGGGGGTAAAGTATTTGATTGAAGTCTCCTATGACAGCCCACGGTAAGCTCGCAACTGTCGCACTAGTTGCTAGACTCACAATTTCATTCCATAACAACTTTCTCGATGCACAACAGGTGGAGGATGCGTAAACAACTGAGATGACAATCTGCTGAGTAACATATGGTAACTTAAGGAGGCAAGTGATCATTTGCAACGATTTGCTTAAGATAGATACATGTACAGTAGGATGCCAGAGGATCCATATCTTACCGAGGTCGGAAAACTCGCAATTCCCTTCAAAATTCCAGCCTGGGAACCCGCGAGATACTATAGTTTGCGAGTTCTGTTGGCTGACATGGGTCTCTATAAGCCCACCAAAAAGCGGTTGATTTAGCTTCAACCATTTCCGAAAACTTCTTCTCTTTATTTTATCGTTAAACCCTCTTACATTCCAACAAAAAATATCCATAAAGGAATGAGGTTATTAGAGGTTTAAAGGGCCTCCCGCCCTGAACTGTCGCAGGTTCTTTCTCTGCATTCGCTTGGAGATAAATTTCAAAAAAAGATCTTCTTCCTCTTCTGGATTATCATCCTCCTCCGAGAGATTATCAGAAGCATTGTCTGAAGACAGCTCACCTACTGCAACTTGATTTGGAGATAGTTGAGCAAACATATTTTCCCGAAAGTCGATACAAAGCTCTCCGTCATCAAAACCAATAGCTTGTGTCCTTTTGACCGAAGAGACAGAAGGGTTCTTTGGGACCAAAGATTGAATCAAAGAGCCTCCTTCCCTAGTATTGGAAACCTGATCCCGAGTTACCTCAGCCACGAGAAGAACTTCTCCTATCTTAGATGGGTAAATGCTCTGCACTTGGGGTAACTTCTTTGGTACAACTGCCTCTTGAGCATCCGACGAATGGGCCTTGAGTGAAGGGACAAAGCTAATAGGGACATTGGAATCAGGTGCATCCACTAAAGGAAGTTGGCTTTCAATGGGACGTTTTCCTTGACTTTTTTCTTTTTTAGATCTAGACATATGAGCTTTTGGTACGAATTTGCTTGTTCTGTAATTGATTTAACAAAAAAGAAAAACAAAAATTAACCATACATTCAAAGATCACCATCATCACAAACAAAATAAAATAAAATAATTGGTTTTTGTATTTACAATTTATAAACCAGATGATGACTTACGTGAGAGGAAAAGCAAGAAAATGGTTGATATCAGAAGAAAATATGTTCCATAAGCATGTGAAGATTTTTTGCTTTCCATTTTCTGTAGAAACCTAACCTTTTTTTGGATGTTTTTGCTCACTTGGTCTTTACATAAGATCAGCCTCGTTATTTATACTCTCTAATGGGTGTCTTAACTTTCAATTAATAGTTGTCAAAAAAAAAAAGTAATTAATTTTAAAGTTAATACTAATTTAATATAAAAACTTCCACTAAATATTTAAACTAATCCTATACTGACGCATAAGGTGTCTCAATAGATTAAAATGTCTTTGGGAAGACATTGATCTTTACTTTAGATAAAAAAGATTCCATGTTTTCAATCTTTTAATAGTTAAAAATGCCACCATTTGTTCACTACTGTTGTTGGTATAAGCGTTATGATGATAGTCAAACTTAACAATTAATGAAACAACAGTCAAAACACACAAATTTCTTTCCTTACAAGAATAGTATTACGTAGTGATCTGACAAAATGTTGACTACAACCAACAATAAAACAAAGGTGCCAGTTGGTCAAAATAATTTAAGTTTAGTTATATATGTGTTTACATTTCAACCATTGAAGACTCTCTTAATAGAATTTGAGATTTTTCAAATTAACTTACCTCCAGATTCAATTCAACAATTTTATTTTGAGAACACTACTTTTTTTTTGTCCCAAAGCAGAAGAATATAAAACTGACGAGTAACTAGATCAACATGTTTATAACTTTTACTAGTTTCTAGAATAAGAATAAAATAAGTATATTAATACAATGTTTTATTTATTATCATAATAGCAGTAACGTATGCTTGAAATATTTTACAGAAGAAAACTGTTTTAAAAAAAACATTCTTTAATTCTCTATTAGCTTTTGATATAGGTAAAAGAAAAGGAGAAAAAAAGACTCGTCTTAGTAGTACCTCACACTAGGTGAAGAAACTACTTGGACGAAGCGTTAAGTACACGAACGGGGACAATGGGTATGGAATCCCACCACTCTTTCATTCTCCGGTTACTCTGATCGTTGCTCATGTATCTCCCCACACTTGATGTCATTACGAAGCAATATATTGTACTAAATATTATGAACAACTTGAACGGCACTACCGCGAAGAAGCTTGCCAACACTAGCATCGATGCCATCACCATGCTTGCATGCTACGACCAAGAGTTAGAGAGAACTCATTTTTTAAAACAGTAGACACTTCCCAATATAACTAAAACAATTTTTGCAAGAAGTGATGTAGGCTACCTTGCTAGCCTTGGAGGTATATATGGACTGCAACTTCATGATGGTGACATTAACATGTTGCATCAACTGGTGAAGTCTTATTAAGCCATACTGAGCCGACACAATACTCTCGGTCATTGTTTGGTCAGATTCTGTGCTCACTGTTACCTCATCCTCACTTTTTGTGTGGACAATCTTATGCCTAGTCTGAGCCATTTTAGCCACCATCCCTATTAAGCAAGCAGCTATAGCCTTACCAATCCACTCCCTGTGACGTGATAAAAAATTAGTTTATTGATTAATGGTATATATACCATAAAATTTACTCACATATGTTACTTTAAACTCACATGTAGACAGTTAAGATAGTAATGGCTAGAATGAACAGTGTACGAGACGGCCTTTCCCAATAAAGCACTTGTTGGAACCATGGTAATGCATCTTGCAACGGCCTCAGCAACTCCTGCAAGATAACCTCATCGTTGTCAGTTAGATAGACCAGTAATTAAATAAGCAATCACTTCTAGCATGGGCAGTCTAAAATAGCAATGGACCACATATTGAATCTCTAGGTGATCCAAGAAATTGGTTTTTTTTTTCCATGCATGTAAAACTGAACTTGAGACTATCCGATTTCTCAGTCTTACCTAAAGTTTATCCTACCACACTAGCCCAACAACACATCATAAAAAAACTTCTTACCATAAGAACTGCTACACTTTCACTAATCCCTTCTTCTTGGAGCTCCGTTGTTGTGGCTTTAGCCTTCTCAATCACCTTTCCCTCTTCTCTTGATTGATTCACTACACTTTCAAGAGATGCAAGCATTTCTTTTTTATCAGCCACTCCCCCCTTCTCCTTGCATGTATCGCCTCCTTCTTCTTTTACCATGTTACCAAGCTGATCCATGTTCATATTCTTCAATATGGAACTAGCACTACACGGGTTTCTAGTAGTGCCCACCTTTAGACTAATCTCTGCTAGCTCTTCCAGTACGTAGTCTCCCTTTGGAACTTCCTCAAATAAGCTAAATATTAAAAACTTTTTTGGATCCGGGGGAGATATTCTCAGCATTTTGCGGGCTGCGTGCAACCGTACTATTCCCAAGATTGTTCTCGATTGGACTTCCCATGCTTGCAAGGGAGATTCAACATTGAATTTTCTCAAGAACTTGTGCATTAATGTTATCTCCTTCACAAGCATAAGCCAATGATCTCGTCTTGTTGAGCTTGTCATCTCTGGAAACTCTATGACAATTCCATCCTCACTAATTATGCATAGAACAAAAATGTACACATAAATGAGGCATCATGTTCCATAAGTTTTGTGTTTCTACTTTCTACCAAGCAAAATTGATTTCAAATTAAGGAAATATGTACGCCAACTTCACAAAATACTGCCCCATCCGAGAAATGCCATATAGTCAATGGCACTATGGCAAAATGAAAGATTTGAAATATTAATCATCATATTATGGTATTATGATTCACTTTAAGAATTCTAAAGTAAAACTGTAGAAGAAACAAATTTAAGGGAATCAATATAGATATTTTAAACTAAAAGTAGTCAAACAGTGCATATCATCCTCAGTTATGCATAAATTCTTACAATTCTGGAGACTCGTAGACAATGGCCTTGTCGAAAAGAGGGGCACCCAATGGACCAGTTGACATAGGCTTTGCAGAGTTTTCACTGTCCTTGGAAAGATCTATCTTAATAGCATCTTCATAGTTTATAATTCCTGCGGCTTCGAAGTATAGTGCATAGTTTGTTAAAGTAAGTCTACCTACAAAAATTCAAGAAATTCCGATGAGAAATTAGTAGCCAATTAGTCCATGACTATGAATCAAACTTGACAAAAATATGCATATAATATTATTTCTTATGAATAGTGAAACCAAACCTGGCCAGCTTGTTTCTTTAATGTGGCGAACCACTCTCTGTGACGCCATTGTTCCTTCAACATGCAATATAATTTCATCTTCCGCCAATTCGATCCCTTTAGGTTTCGCTTGCTTTTGCAAATGCTTCATACACCTTGATCATACGAAAAAATAAGTTAGAAAGAAAAGACATGATTTACACTAAGCCTAGCTAGTAAACCAACTATTGGTATATATAAGAATAACTACTTGTGTATTTCTTTGACAAACATATCGTAAGCAGGAAAGTGAAGTTGGTGGCCGGTCGGAGCAGTTAGAGTCTCAAATGTGTATCTTCCGTTGATGACATCCACAGGGAGAGGAATGATTGAGCCTAAATAGACAAAGGCATCTTCACCCACACTTGGTTCATGATCAACCTAATTAATTCACATATAATAATTTAGACATATGATTAGTTAACCGGTGTCACATGCATACCTCAAACAACAGAAGCTAATTTGCTTACGAGAAGCGGCATCATGTCCGAATAAAAAAGAGAGATGTCATCTTGCTCTGGGGATAGGGTTGCTTGGATCCTCTTGTCTTCACTCTCTTTACCTACTGCTTCCTTTGAGCACAAGTAAAAAGTATGTATATATAAACGACTTGGTCAGAAGCAAGAAATTAAGAGATCATCATATCAAGTTTCAATTTAAGTACGTACCCTATAAGATTCCTTGTCATCTGCGTCAGGTTGTTGCCAGGCAAGCATCATATCGAACGTGAGACGGCTGAAAGAACCATCTTTTATTCTCTCAAGTATGTTTTCACAAACTCGACTTGTCACCTTTGAGTTGCAAAACTCCACAAACTTCTTCGAGTAAGTACCTCCGGAGGTAGTTCCTGGCTTCCATTGAAATTCAAACTCCTCCACCAATTTATCAATGGTTGTCTCTAGTTCCCTACAACATCATAAATCATCATTCATAAACGATGCTATATAACTGATTTTGCTATTCTTTTGGGCTATCAAGGAAACGAAATCCCATAGAACTGCACACAATTTTTGTAATGATCAACGTTTCAATTTCACTGTTAACATCTTAATTACACCTTCTTTAAATTAAAACATACATATATCAAGGGACAGAGAAGAAAAATACTGGGAACATCTCTGAACGACGTCGTTGGCAACGGTGGACAAGTGCTTCATCTTCCTCATCGTCTTCTTCCTCTCGTTATCTCTTTTGATTTTTTTCTTCTTTTCGGTTTCTGTTTTTAGTGCGGTTGAGGTGAAGAGAAGAACTCGTTACACTGGCAACTTCTCCACATGCCACGTAGCACTCCCATGCAAATAGCCGAAAACTGAGAATCTCATAACAAAACGGTGTCGTTACAATGAAACGGTAAAGGGAATAATATTTGCAATTCGAGGACACCGAATTTACCGTCATTGATTAGAAAAGCCCAATACTTTTAAAAGCTTTTAATTAGACATCACTTCTGGTTAACCCTAAACCGAAAATCTCTGTTTCAAACCACGGGTTCTTCGACCACATCTACTATATATATTTTCACTTTTTTCAGTTATACTTATTTCTCCGAGTGGAGTAGGGCAAAAATTGAAACTCGGAGCTCTTTAAAATTCACGGCGGACCTGGGGAGATACGAGCACCGGAAGAGAAAAAATGGCGGAGGAGGCGATTCTAGGTTTCCTGCAGAACAACGAAAATATCGCAGATTCCGGTCAATTCGCCGCCGAACATAACCTTAACCACGACGAACTCGTCAATGTCGTCAAGAGCTTACAAGCTTTTCGTTACATCGAGACTCAGGTACCACCACCAATTGCCACGTTCTATTCAAGTTGAATTTGGTCTGCGGAGAAGAAGAATTATGAATATATATGAGGATTTAGCTTTTTGTGTGAGGTTTAGATTGTAGGGTCTTAGTAGTGATTGATCTTATGGGAGATCATGAATGGCTAATTGGCTATGGACAATCACCTTATTGAGTCTCTGTTTTTCAGGGTTTAATGGTTGCATTGGTTACATAAGCATTATTGCAATGTGGTGTTTCATTGTTTTTTATGCAGGACATTAGACGAGAATCATTGGTTTTGACTGAGGAAGGGAAGAAATATGCTGTGGAAGGATCGCCCGAGGTACAGCTTTTCTTGGCTGTTCCTGCGGAAGGTAGCATATCGATGGATGAACTCAAGGTGTTTTTTTCTAATGGAAACAACATTCCCATACCTTGTGTTTCTTGATTCCTCTAATTTCCTTTATCATGATGACTTGTTGAGTCATGGATTCGATGTCATGTTGAAATGACGGGTGTGAAATTTTACTGTTTCAGAGAAAACTAGATCCTTCTGTCTTCAAGATTGGCCGTTCACAAGTTGGAAAACACAACTGGGTGCAACTGGGAAAGCAAGTTTCTAGGAAGGTAATTACAAGGCATCCTGTGCATATTTGGTTATGCAGTGCTTCTTGTTCGTTATGGTACTGAATTGGAATGGTTACTGTTGAATCTGCCAAGGATTTTAATATTATGGGTTGTTTTTCACTTTTTATTCGTACCTCCCTGCTTTGAAATGGCGTATTGAAATTGTATTATATGCAGTTTTAATTCTGCATCTATTTAGTCTGCATCGTTAGCTCTGAACCATTTTGTTGTAGGTTCAACACGTTGAAGATAAAGTGAAGAATTTGCTTTTACAAATACAGGAAGGAATGGTTTGTATTCATCTTCATTCAAAAGATTTTTGTAGAATTTGTATGCAGCTTTGTAATTCATATGACTAAGTTGATCTTTTTCCCCTCTAGGAACTTGACGAAGCAAGTCTCAATTCTCTCAAAACCCGAAGCCTTATAGAATCAAAGTAAATATCTGCGCTTTTCATATGTAGATTATTTCTTTTAGGGAATTAGTTCAACCTTCTCTCTTTCTTCTTAGGGAATGGAAGGGCTATTCCGTAAAGAAAGGTCCTAACTATGCTCCCAAAAGAAAGAAATTAGCCACCGACTTGACGCGAGAAAATCTACAAACGTATGTACTACTCCTTTCTTTTGCAACTTATTAATGATATTGGTGAGATAGAGCAAATAAGAGAGGAAATTGGTACTCCCCTGCAGCTGGAAAGAGCTACAATTCAAGGAGTATAATTTCAATGCTAAAGGACAGCCTCTTGATGCTGGGCATCTTCATCCCCTTCTCAAGGTACTCAAACGTTAACAAATTGTTGAATGCCTTTACTTTAAGCTCAACATGTCTTCGCGTTTTTGCATAACTCACACTGAAATATATTTTACGTGATAGTTATCTTTTCTGTCGCACAAAATGGATATACTATTAATTTTAAAATTTGTTATATGTTTCAGGTACGGAAGCAGTTGAAAGACATATTCCGCCAGATGGGGTGAGACTTTTACCAAGTTTCTAGTATTTCCATTTTTCTGCTATGGGGGAAAAAATGATTTTTAGCCTTATGTGGTCACAGATTTGAAGAGATGCCAACAAACAACTTTGTGGAGAGCAGGTATTTTATCACTTAGATGCGTATATCTCTTTTGATACTAGACAGCGAAGCACCTCATGCAATTCCATCGATCTTTTTCACAATCCATCTAGTTATCAAGGAATCATGTTTGGAGGCCTTCAGCTTTTCGTGATTAAAAAGATTATCCTCCTTTCTGTACATTAGTTGATCTTAACCTTTTTTCCTATGCCTTGTAGCTTCTGGAATTTTGATGCACTGTTCCAGCCTCAGCAGCATCCTGCTCGTGACTCTCATGACACCTTCTTTCTAAAAGGTTCGTTGTTTGAATGCTCAGTCACTGAGTTTATCTTTGGGACAGTTCTTCCCAGCTACTTAATGACATCTCAATGAAACTGTTAAGTTTAATCTGTGAATGTTTGACTGTAGCTCCTTCAACTACAAGGGAATTGCCAGAAGATTATGTTGAGAAGGTGAAACAAGTTCATGAGTCTGGTGGATATGGATCGAGAGGGTACCAACTCGTTTTGATGCTTACTACCTCTGATAGTCATAGTACTAAAATAATTTGCGATCTCTCATCATATTTTCCATTGTACAGGTATAACTATGATTGGAAAAGAGAGGAAGCAAACAAAAATCTCCTTCGTACCCACACAACGGCGGTCTCATCTAGGATGCTATATGCACTCGCAAAGGTCTGACTCAATATGACTTTGGCTTTCCATTTCTCAAAAGCTGTAGAATTATCCGGAGTTAATTTACTTTTATCCTTTTTCGTAGAAACCTTTCACTCCCAAGAAGTACTTTTCTATAGACCGTGTCTTCAGAAACGAGGCTGTTGACCGAACCCATCTGGCAGAGTTCCATCAGATTGAAGGTAATTGCCCTAGCTAATTAGTTTTGACATATGGGTTTGAAAGTTAGAAGGATGAAAATGCACCAAAACTTGCCATCAAATATTTCCCTCTTTTGCTCAGGTTTGGTCTGTGACCGTGGCCTTACGTTGGGTGATCTCATCGGTGTATTACATGACTTCTTCTCACGCTTAGGTAAATGCTTTATCACTTCTCCTTCTTTCACGTAATTTATGCTTCAAAAGTCGCTTAAGAAAAAACAAAGGGTTAAACTTAACTTTATGCTTTACAGGGATGTCCAAGCTGCGTTTCAAGCCTGCCTACAACCCTTCACCGAACCAAGCATGGAGATTTTCGGGTAAATTGGAACAAACCATCATCTCTTAAATACGAAAAAAATATACAGACACTAATATTGTATCTGTTGTCATTTCCAGCTACCATGAAGGTTTAGGGAAATGGGTAGAAGTGGGAAACTCTGGCATGTTCAGACCAGAGATGTTGCTACCTATGGGTCTCCCAGAGGATGTTAGAGTCATTGCATGGGGTGTCTCTCTTGAAAGGTACAGTAATAGATGGTATTAGATCAGGGACACATTTTGATTACGAACGAAAGTGCTGACTCTTCGAGTTTTGTTTCATAACAGACCAACAATGATTTTATACGACATCGACAACATCCGTGATCTGTTTGGACACAAGGTACAAGATCTTACTCTTGTTTATACTACAGTGGTTTTTGAGAAGTAATGTCTTATTGTTTTATTGTCATTTGTTATGCAGGTGGATCTTGATCTCATTGAACGGAATGCCATCTGCCGCATTGGAATCGAGTGAGATGGATTTGGATTGTGTTCGTGACGGTTTCTTTGATTCAGTTCTGCTCTGGGGGAGTAAACTTACTCAGCATGACATACAACATGGAATACACAAATCTAAGAACATGTAATTTCATACTATGACGTATTCTTGCGTGCCGACGTTGTGGACAAAGCAAAGACGGAGCCCATCTTTTTTTTTTTTTGAACAAAAAAAAAAAAAAAAAAAAAATTGAAAAATGAACTGTTTATTATATTAATATTTCTAAATTAAGACTAATTCAATTCACACATGTTATATCGTTTATATTGTGTTAAATGTACACTGACTATATACAGCTTTCATGGTACAAAACTAATCATTATGCTAAATCCTCTTCTTCCAAAGAGTCTGTCAAATCAAACTCCTCATCGGAGATGTTCTCATCCAAAAGTTGAGAATCCTCAGAGTCAGAGCCAAGACCAGCTTCGAACCTTTCTCTTCTCTCCACTTTCTCTTTTACTCTTCTCTCAAACTCTTCATCCGTACAAGCCAACATGTACCTGAGCTTGAAGTTAACTCTGTTCTGAACCATAATGGTATGCCTTGGGATTATCCGACGCTTCAATGAGTAGCTAAAGAATCTGTTAAAAAGTATCATGTCACTTCATGGATACTTAAAAGCTATATCTTGCAAGTCTTATATCATTTCATGTAAAAGTCTCTTAATGTTACCTGGGAAACTCAATGAGATCCTGAAGCGGACGGATCATTGTTCTTCGCAAGTAACGGTACTTTGGACGCAGATTATCAACGTTATATCGAAGTAGCATCGGGAAATCAGCAATCATTTCGCCTAGTTGATGAAATCGGATTCCCAATGATACATAGTATCTCATGTTGGGTTCTAGCTTCGTCCCTATGCTGCATCCAAGTAGAGCTGGATCCATTGCGATAACTTTACCGATATTCTTTTGGGTTACTCCGGCTCTGGTCAAGAGAAAAATCACCTGTAGAATCACAACTTATACAATATCAGATGCAGTTCCGGGATCATCATATGCTATGAGTAACACTAACATCACACTCTATGGAACATCTTTGGTTCAGAGGAAACAATACTAACCACAGGTCGGATTTTCTTGTAGAGGCTGTTTGTTAGGAAAGAAGGAAACTTTACTAACATGTTTCCAATGGCCTCATTAGGAATACCCATCTCCTGTAGAAATCTTACCTTTAAAAAATACAAGAGAAGCTGAGTTAATGAAATCTGCTGTGTATACGTATAGGGAGTTCAAACTTCATAGCATATTACTAAGTTTAAATTACTTTTGGTGCGATTGTCTTCTCCAAGTCAATGCAGTAAAGAATTGGTTTCACGACAAGAATTCTTCTCATTCCTTCTTTGGGGATTCCAAGGTAGTAGAAATATTTGACTAGAGGCTTCCATCGTTCTTCAATACTGCATCCCATGAGGTGTGGCTTGAAGGCTAATAGTCTCCCAACTTCTTCTGTGCTAAGGCCAAACTCTTTCAGGTAATTGATCTGGTTTAAGAGAAGCAACACATTTATGAATTCAAAAGACAATCCCTAACATTGGCGCATCAAAAGAAATATATATATATATATTTTTTTCGAAATATATATATATATATATATATTTTTTTTTTTCGAAATATATATATATATATATATATATATATATAACTTTCAGTACCTTTGGAAAAAGAAAATATAACTTTCAGTACCTTTTTCTCCATCTCTTCGAATGAGAAGTACCCAATTATCTTTGGATAATCATAGACCATCGTGCCAAAGTCATTCTGATTCATACCCATTTTCAAGAAGAAATCAACACGGCTTTTCACTTCATCCATGCTGAAAGACAGTAGTTCAGGACATCTTCCAACCACATATCCCATCCAATCCCTCCTGACACCATTACTCTCTAGATACTCAACAACCTCATCAAGCTCTTCACGACTACGTTGCAAAATGTTGTCCCCAGATCTCAAGAATGCAACTCCTATGAATTCACCCTTCACATGAATGGTCTTCAGCCATTCGATCATGATCCTTATGGAGTCAAGATTCCCCTTTGACATGCATATGATCTTGGCAATTCTATTATATGAAAACTCATGGTGCTTCAACCACCTGCACGGTTTAGAATCATAATGAAAAAACACTACTACTTTTCGAACTCCCCAAATAAAGCCAACAACATTGTAACTCACGTACCACAACACAAAGCATAAACAATTCTGGTATAAGCTTCCATAGAATTCAGTTTCGACTGAATTTATAATCTTAGATATACTCAAATCTCAGAAAGAGTTAAATTTTTATTTCTCAGAGACCAATCATCGAACACCTTGTGCACTAAAAAAAAAAGGAGCTTGACCTTACAAGAGGCACGAAATTGGAGTCTTCTATAACAGTCCTGACGCGAAGGTTAAACCTCGACTCTGAAAATTCCGGCAACTGCTTCAACGCGGCAGCTTCAATCATCACATGATCAACAAAATCACCCAAACGATCAGTCACATTAGTCGCATACGTAATCCCAAATCTACCTTTCCTCACCAAAGACTCTTTAATAATCTCTTTCGTCACTTTCCTTCTAATCTCAAGCGCCTTAACTATCATCTCCATCTCGCTCTCTCCTTCGTCATCAGAGCCGAGAAACTTACGAAGCGAAGGAAGAGAGGAAGCAACATCAGCATCAGAAGCAGATTGAGCGTAGATTGAACCAGGGAACTGCGGAGTTCTTCTGGTTACAAGAGAGAGCTCGAGCAGCTTCGATCGGTCATCACCGTCAACATCACGCCGCGGAGGAGGAGCGAAGGATTCTTGAGATTCGTTAGGGTTTTTGTTGAGCTTTGGGTCTCGATTATGACGGATGTATATAGAAAGGGATCTAGCATTGTGCCGGCGACGGATTACTGTGTCTTGTGATTCATCTGGATGGTCTTGACGGCGGAGAGAGGAGGAGATGACGGAGAACGATGAGGTGTAGCTAATGTTGCAGTGGAGAAGCATTAGAGCAGGTCGGAGAAGAACTGTGAGATTTACAGCGAACGGTGAAGTAAATGAGAAAAGAGATAGATAGAGCAACGGCTCGGTGAAGATGAAAGTGATGATAAATAACACAATATTTTAGATGTATAACAAATGGTTCTATGGTCTAGCGGTTAGGACATTGGACTCTGAATCCAGTAACCCGAGTTCAATTCTCGGTAGAACTTTTACTTTTTGTTTTTATTTATGAATAACTAGGTTTTTATTATTATTTATGAATAATAATATATTTGATATATTTTAACGAAAACTATATATGATTGATGAAGGTAATAAATATTATCTTATAAAAAAATTAAATTAGTATTAAGGAAAAATAAATAAAAACTATATATGATTGATGAAGGTAATAAATATTATCTTATAAAAAAATTAAATTAGTATTAAGGAAAAATATAGAAATCAGTTGTATTATAAAATCAAATCTGATAAAAAAAATCATGAATTTAACTCGACATCCAGGCGAGGCGAATTAAACTGATGACCTCACATATCCTAAACTATTTCTTTGACCACCAGAAAAACAAAACAATTTTATCATCATGAATTTAACTCGTTTTCATATTTAATTGATCACTACCACCTATGTTTTCGTGTTTTTATTCAATGTTTTCTTATTCTTCATATTCTTTCTTGTCATTTCTATTGTCAAATTTTGTGGTAATCGTCATCATTACTTTTACCATCTGGTTCTTGGCTGTACTCTTTTTCTTCTTCATCCTCGTCAACTTCTTCACATTCTTCCACTAAAAAACCTTTTTTTAGACTACCACACAACTTGTTAATCCATCAAACTCCAAGAACAAAATCATTTCTTTTCTCATAAAAATAAACATAAGATAAAAAAAAAAAAGTTAATGAAAGAATATCAACTCATCTATAAAATCATACACAAAAATATGTTTTACAGCTCATAAGAAATAAAAGGCACAAACGTAGATAAATAAGATAATTTATGTTTTACATAAATACTTATAATATTTTAAACTTTTAAAAGGTTTCGAAATATAATTTTTGAACCTTTTAAAAACTTTTTAAAAGCTAAGAACTTATAAAAGTTTCAATATTTATAATATTTAAACTTTTAAAAAGTTTCAATATTTATAATATTTTAAACTTTTAAAATTTATAAATTATAATATTTAAAAACTTTTTAAAAGCTAAAATTTTTTTAAAGTTTCAATATTTATAATATTAAAACTTTTAAAAATTTTAAATATTGTAATATATTTTTTTGAAACTTTTTAAAGTTTTAATTTGATTAAATAAAAACTTGGATCAAACCGAATATAATTTTAAACTTGGACGCCTGATAAATCAAGCTTTCCTGCTCATTCGTTGTTGGAAGCATATTAATCTTATTTATACTGGTTCTGAATCATTGTTTAAAAATTTTATAGCCGATGTGGGATATTGTACATAGTTCTTTTATTTCCATAAATTTAAAATTTTCCTTTTTCTAAAAAATTCTGGAAATTTAAAAAATGTTAATGAATGACATGTCAAATCCTGATAGGTTGTTTAAAATAATTTTTAATATAGAAAATTCTGGAAATTTTAAAAAGTTAATTAGTGAAGTGTCTAATCCCTATTGGTGGTTTAAAATCCTAGGTGGACGCCTTTAGAAGCTTATAATATTTAAACTTTTAAAAATTTTAAATATTGTAATATATTTTTTTGATCAAATAAAAAACTGGATCAAACCGAATAAAACTTATAATCTTGGACGCCTGATAAATCAAGTTTTCCTGCTCATTCATTGTTAGAAGCATATTAATCTTATTTATACTGGTTCTGAACCATTGTCTAAAAAAAATTCTAGCCGATGTGGGATATTGTATATAGTTCTTTTATTTTCATAAATTTTAAAGTTTTCTTTTTCTAAAAAATTCTGTAAATTTAAAAAATGTTAATGAATGACATATCAAATCCTTATAGGCTCTTTAAAACAATTCTTAATATAGAAAATTCTGGAGATATTTAAAAATGTTAATTAGTGAGGTGGCTAATCACTATTGGTGGTTTTAAAGCTTAGGTAAACGCCTTAAGAAGCTTATAACTTCTACTTTCTATTAGTATAGATTGTTTGGGCTGGGCCTTGTTTTGGTCTATGAAGAATCATCTTCTAAAGTTTATTGCTCCCACACATCTCTGAACCAAGACGCTTAGTATTATAATGTCTTCTCTTTGGACATAGATATAGCTTTAGGGCTTTGTATCAACTTGTCTCTATATCTTCTCAATTGGATATTGTAGAAGCACAGTTTTTAACTAAGTAATCCGGCTTGCTGATCTACATATCCTTAATTAAACCCAAAAATTCATATTTGCTGATATAGTAGAAGAAGCACATGAAGTTCTGTTATGTTTGTTTGTGATCACTACTAGCAAGGGATCATTAAATCTAAAAGCAAACGGAAAGAACTTGCAATAGTGAGACTCACAATCTCAAAAACATAGCTGACCAAAAGATGCATTTCAGCAAATTATTTTAGAAAGGCTAATAGAGAATGTAGCCTAATCAATCCTTTCTACAGCTTTAAGAATTCTATTAAAGGCTAATTGCGTGAAAAGACGAGTTACTCTTGAGGTGTCATCTTCTTAGCCAATTTGCTTCATACTTGCTGCTCAAAAGGTATAATATGTAAATAAAGATCCTTCCCTTGCAAAGTGTTATTAAAGCCATGAAGGTGTGTTTGGACGGTTGTGCTTATGTCAACTAATCTTCTTTGTATTTTGTCCACCATAACATCAAAACCACTGGTTAACTTAACCGGTTTGATTTGCTCACCTTTAAACCAAGAGTTTCATACTGCTCATATAATAGAAGCACATTGGGTTTTGTTATACCTACTCCTACATCTTCATCCTCTGTTTTGAGTCTTACACTTTCAATATCTGATTGTGACTACATGCAAAAGGAATTATTCATCTAAAAGCAAATAAAAAAAAATTGATATTAAAACGTAGATAAACTTGTTAGAACTCAAGAGATTTGTGGATAGAGAGACGTGAAGTACTTCTGTAGCTACAAACCAGGAACAGAGAATCAACTTAGTTATCTAGGGAAAACCCTGAAATGAAAAGAAGAAAACTAAAGACATTGACTTGGTCTTTAATTTAAATCGTGGCTTCCTCACACGAATTGCATTTCTACAAGTTTCGTGAAAAGCATTATATAAAGGCTAAAAGAGAAGATTGAGCCTTATTATAAATAGCTTCTCAAAAACACAGCTAACTTCAGATGCATGTGTTCATCTGTCTTCTTTTTCATATATCCTCTGTTTCTTGTGTTCTGTTTTGAGTCCTACACTTCCAATATCTGATTGTAATTACTTTTAGAGGAAGTCTATATCTAGAAGCAAACCGGAAGAAACTTGACACAATGTTACTCCAGAAAACTCTTAAGAAAAAATGGCTAACTAAAGTTGCATTTCAACAAATTTAGTAAGCATATTGTGCATAAAAGGCCAAAAGAATGGCGCCCTAACCCTTTTTACAACTTATTCTACAGAAGACTTATTCCGTAAGAGTAAAGATTACTCTTGAGCCTTCAGATAACAAGCTGTTATCATACCAACAAGCTTCTCAAACAGTAGATGTGATAAATCACAGATCCATCAGTACCTCCTGCAAGTTACATGAAAATCTAACTAAGCCTTTGAAGCTAGGAGAAGACTAAAAGAAGTAAAAGCAGAGTTATCACAGATCCATACCTGCATGCATGTTATCATCAAAGTGTAACAGTTCGACAAAGCTGAATGGAAGGAGTGTTGTTAAAGGTCGTAAGCACAACAGCAGCTGATTCAACATTCCCCCAAATCTCACCTATCCCCCGTATTTCAAAAGAGATCTCTACGCACCAAATCTCTTTTTTACCTTTATACTCACTAAACCAACTCTGATCAGAACCCAAAATCACCAAGTTCCCATCAAAATTCTCCATTCTAGACTCGCTGAGATTCATATTACCAGGAAAACCCTGTAAACCATTTACATGTCTCAACATATCCTGCTTTAGCTCATATAAGGCTATTGGACCTCCAACCAAAGGCAGTGTTGGATTAATACAAACCAACAAATCATCTACCACACAATACGACATGTGCCACACAGGACGCAAGTAATCCAATCCCAGTCCCTGATGGAACCATCTCATGTTTATGGGGTCGAAAGCACAACATAATACACCATCCATGAGGTAAATCTTCTTCTCCATCACCGCATACTTCCCAAACTCTTTATACGTATCAGGTAGGTTTGGAAACTCCAATCCACTCCAAGTCTGTTCCTTTATATTGAACACTTCTATCCAGTCATGTTGATGTATGAAATCGACAATATAATAATACGAATATCAAATGGGGATAAATCGGAACTGGTTCTTTACAGAAAATGACAATTAAGGAGCTAAGCGCAGTTAATACGAATATAAAAGCTCTTCTCTCTCTAATTGCCCCGAAAAATGGATTCAGAGCTCTGACAATGACCTCTGGTATTTATAGTGGGCCATTGACCTAGGGTTCCCTCTGCCTCTTCTGTAAAATGACGATTTTGCTCCTGCGGCCAGATGGGCCAGATCCAAGACTTCAGGCTCAAAACTCCCTAAGATCTTCTGTTTGGACTTCTGTAAATGTTGGGGGCAAAGCCCATATCCAACAAGTCACACAACTGCATCGAACAGCCTCCGATAACATAAATAAATCTTTCCGTCGATCAGGCGCGGAAGCGAGACATACGCATTCTCGGGAGCAAGCGACACCTGCTAGATTTGCAATCCATGAGAATCAAATTTGACGTTGGTCTTCCGCCGACGAGTCCACCGATTACGTAGATATCAGATCCGTTCGTGACGACAGCAGCTCCAAAAGGCATGGGAGGGAGTGATTCGATTAGGGTCAATCTCCAAGAAAGCGTGCTGGGCAAGTTTCGATAGGGTACACGTTGCAGAACGTACCAACTAGGCTTTTCTAACGGAATTAATCTGATCACGCGACCTGATGATATCTCGGAAGTTACTGCAGACGAGGGATAGTTTCTGGTAGTGACATCTCCGAACTAGCGCGAAGCAACTTAGCGTGAGATCGTATGGGATCGGTAGAGAATACGACAACTTTCCTTTCAGTTTCTTGTTTCGTCTATTCTCTTCTTCATCTTTACGTTTCTTGTTTGGATCGCCGCCATTAGAGCCGCCGGAAGTTTCAGAGATTATAACCATTGTGCCGTTTGTTTGAAGTCAGTCAGCACAACGAATTGATTCAAATCAAGTTCAAGTTTTTATGCAACAACGAAAATTGTTTGTATTTACTATTTATAACCCATAACCCATCAAATGTATCATTATTTTACTAATTAATTATTATAACGACCGGTTAAAAGTAAAGCAACTTGGTTTTACTCCCAGACTATTTTCACATATCTGAACCAAGATTTCATTAATTTGTTCATATTCAAGAAGCACAATAGGTCTTGTTAAGTCAGAATGTGATATTTAAACTTCGTTAAACGTACCTATAACTGAAGATTGCATTAGAACTATTTTACAGTTAACCCAGTTCGTTATCTTTTTTCTTTATTCATTTCATGATCTTGATTATAGATAAATTCAGGTTGCAGAGCTCTGCTTTTGTATCAACTTGATCTATGGTATAAAGTCACAAACACCGGTTAACTAAACCGATTTGTTCATCTGCAGATCCCTAAACCATGATTTCATATTTGCTAGAGCTACCACTGGGATCTGTTATGTTTGTTTGTGATCACTTGTAGAGGAGGATAATATATCTAAAAGCCAAGAAACAGTTGCCAAACCTAACCAAGCCTCTTTTACAGCTTAAGAGTTCTATAGAAGACTAATTCTGTAAGAGTATTTTTTATAAAAATGGTACCTTACATTGTGCAAAATGCAGAAAACTAGACCGAAGCAAATTACAATAGTTAGCCCAAAAAAACAAACCAAAATTCAATTGTAATATACATGTGGTTGAATAACTTGGGTGTGTGTAGGAGTCGTCATCATGACATGACGATTAAAGTTGATAAGATTACTTGGGTAGTTAATTAAGAAAAGTGTTGCTAAATATGAATATAATACCATCTATAGATATTATCATTACATGGTCGTCTGGGTTGTTTTGTTGTGCACAACCAATTTTACACCATACAATTTTACAACATCAAATTTGCATCATAAGACACTATGGTAGCAATCTGTGATCCGGCTAATGCACAACGACATCAAAGTTAAGAAGTTAACAACGACATCCAAGTCAGAGATCAAAATGATTTTGGAGAATGATATCTTATTGCAGTTGCATGCATCATATCTAGTTATGTAAAACTAAAACTACGTACGTGATGTGTTTAGCATTTTAAATGTGTTGTTCTCAGGACAAAAACAAGACCAAAACTGAAAGCATATAAAGAAACCTATGTAGGGCTAAGAGCTTACTCACATAACAAATTCATGTTAGAGGAAAAAGAAAAAAAAAAAAGACCATGGATCAGGAGCTTTGTGTTATGAGGATTGACGTAATAGTGGACGCAGCTGAAATGATCAAACAAGACAGATGGTTTGTTGGTGGAACCGAACAAACCACCAGCTGTTTCATGAGGTTGTGTCCGCTATTACCTCAATCTCATAACACAAAGCTCCTCATCCATGGCCTTCACCTTCGCCTTCCAGGCAGAATCTTCACGTGAGTAGGTTTGGTGGTTGTCTTCAAACCAGAAAGCTTGGTCACGACAACACTTGTTTCAGCTGGCTTTTCTCTCTTTGATGCTACAACAGGTTGGGGTTCCTCATCGGAAGAAGAGTCAGACTCTTCACCAGAAGAAGAACCAGATTCGTTTTCAGTGGAACCACACTCAACTTCTTCTTCTTCGGATGATGAAGAGTCAGAATCTTCACTAGAAGAAGAACCATATTCGTTTTCAGTGAAACCAGATTCTTTTTCTTCTTCATCTTCGGATGAAGAGTCAGACTCTTCACTAGAAAAAGAACCATATTCGTTTTCAGTGGAACCAAACTCTTCTTCTTCTTCGGATGAAGAAGCCATCGGAGGGTTCTCAATTTTTTCGGACTGCAAGACTCTTCCACTCCTCTCTTTGTCTCTATCAATTTTAGTTTGCTCTCTTGAGATCTTTTATAAAATGCGAGTGACGCTTTAGGATTCTTCTAATTATATATATATATATATATATATATATATTTTTTTTTTTTCTAGTGGTATTTTTAATTTGTTTAGTTGTATCCTTAGCCGTAAATCTAACCTTGAAAACAGAATTAACATTGATTAGCAAACAATTTTGAAAATGAAATTTTTTTAACGGCTGGGATTAAATCTAATTTTTTGTGTAAAAATTTTAAGGTTAGGATTAGATATCTTTTAATTAGCCTCTTCGGCTCCCTTCTTTATAGTTGACATTTATTTCCACTAAAATTTTGAAAATAAAGAAAGAAAAATCAAAAGCTTCGACCATCGTCATCGCCTTTCCGTCTACCACACCATATATCCAAAAGCAAGTTACAATTTTGTTTTTAATATATCTTTGCATGTCTTTATTGTCGTAGACCTCAATTTAATTGGTTTAGTTGTATATCCTTATTTCTTAGCCGTAAATCTAAACCATGGAAACAGAATTGACAATATTAGCAAACAATTTCGAAAATGAAAATTTATAAACAGCTGGGATTAAATATTGTTTTTGTGTAAGAATTTTAAGGGTTAAGATTAAGTATCTTTTAGCCTCTTTGGCATTTATTAGATTTTTTTTGTTATTCAATTTTATTTCCATTAAAATTTTGAAAAAATAAAGAAAAAATCACAAGCTTGCAGTCGTGCACCATCATAACATCATCATCCTCTTTCCGTCTACCATCACCATATCCAAAAGCTTGGACTTCCCAAAAGATCTTTCACCGGCAAGCAAGTTCACCGTACAATTTTATTTTATTTTATTTTAAAATCTTTGCATGTATTTATTGTCGTAGACCTCATGAATTTGATATTTGGCACAAATCTTTATATGGAGAAATTGGCTATTCATACTTTTTTGTTTTCAATATTTAAATAAAACGCACACATGCATCAACGTTATGATTACAAAGAGTGAGTTAATAACTGTTGTCGATATTTTTGGAATTGCTCATATACTTTGAATGTATTTTTATTCTTAGTGGAAACATACATTAAAACGTTCGACAAGATTTTGTGATTACGATATTGCAAAATGCAACTGTAAGTCCAACACACATTTGTATTAAAGATGCACTGCTCTTATAAAGAATGTTTTATGTTTTATTGTCGTTGTTTACCACGAACAGTTACAATATCATGTAACACTTTTGTATATATATATATATATATATAATTTGGTAGTCATATATGACATAATCATAGTAAACTAACGAAGATCAAAATTTTGTTTGCTTTAAATTTCTGGTAGGCAAAAAGACTTGAGTATTCAGAACACTTAGCAGAAAAATCAAAAATGGAACTATGTACAGGGTAGTTCTTTTAGAATTAGGGAATTTATTTTTATTCTAATATCATGCACATGATTCATGATCACAAAAGTTGATATGGCCGAGTTGGTCTAAGGCGCAGGATTAAGGTTCCTGTCCGAAAGGGCGTGGGATCAAATCCCACTGTCAACATTAATTTTTTTGTTTTTTAGTTTGCCTTTACTTTTTCTGGTCAATTATACCGACCCACTTCTACAAAGCCCACTTGTTCCGGCCCAGTGTGATGATGATGAATCATATATTCAACTTGAGACTTAAGGGGGGTAAAGTGTCATTTCCTGACATGAGATATTTTGCCTCTCCTCCACTGAGATATTTTTCTTTTCCTTGGGACAAAGAAAAATATCTTTTCTCGCATTGTCGTCGTCGTCGTCTTTTCCATTATTTTGCGCATTAAAACAAAAATGTGTCACGTGATATGTTCCCCAACCACTACGATTTTTTTTGTGTGTAAACCACACATTTAACCATGGTTAAACCAACATTTCATTAAACCCTAGAAAATATCTTAACCTTGGGTTAGTCATCATCTCAGCCTCCCTCCTCCCATTATAAAATGGAGACTTCGTCTTCTTCAATCTTCGCTCTTCACAAACCTCTTTCGTCCCTCACTGTTAAACCCTAGATCTTCTTCTTTCTCAAAGACTTTCAATGGCGTCCGCAGATGTTGAGTTCCGGTGCTTCGTTGGAGGTCTAGCCTGGGCCACCGATGACAGAGCTCTTGAGACAGCCTTCTCTCAATACGGCGACGTTGTTGATTCCAAGGTCTGTTACACGCCGAGATCGGACTCCGAGTGATCATCCTCGACGGATCTGTTCCGATCTTGTGTTTCTCTGTTACTTGATTCGATTACTCTGTTACTATTCGTTCGTTCTTTGTTACTACTACTACTGTTACTTGTTTTTTCTCTAATCGGTACGTTCATCTTCCTGCTTATATGAGCCCGGAGATCGATCGGTTTTTTAAATCTGTTTCTTCTGTAGATCTCATTTCTTTTTTTTTTCTGATGAACTTTGTTGGATTGTGTTGCTGATTTTGATTTTGTTTACTGTTGTGTTGAACTAAACAGATCATTAACGATCGTGAGACCGGAAGATCAAGGGGATTCGGATTCGTTACCTTCAAGGATGAGAAATCCATGAAGGATGCGATCGAGGGAATGAACGGACAAGAGCTCGATGGCCGTAGCATCACTGTCAACGAGGCTCAGTCTCGAGGAAGCGGTGGCGGAGGCGGCCGTGGTGGTGGTGGCGGTGGATACCGCAGCGGAGGCGGTGGTGGTTACAACAGCGGAGGTGGTGGCGGAGGATACGGTGGAGGAAGACGCGAGGGAGGATACAGCGGCGGTGGTGGCGGTGGATCTTACTCGAGAGGAGGTGGTGGCGGAGGTTACGGTGGTGGAAGACGTGAAGGTGGAGGAGGTTACGGTGGTGGTGAAGGAGGAAGTTACGGAGGAAGCGGTGGAGGAGGATGGTAATTCCTTTAATTAGATCGGGGATTATTCTGAAAACTCTCTTTATCACTCTCTCTCTCTCTCTTGTTATGCTTCTCTTTCGTTGAGTTTTGGTTTCTATCGTCTCCTTCGGTTCTCTGTTTCAGCTGCTTGGATTTGATGTAACAGTTTCGTGATTTAGGTATTTTGGTATCTGGAAGCGCAATGTTAAGTCACTCTTTGGTTCTCTAAATAACAAAATTTTCTCCGCTAGTTTATATCTTTTGGTCTGTGGTTAAATCCAAATCCATCTTTTGGGTTAATTCATAATGTTTTTGTTACGCTTGAGTACCCAATCATGTTTAAGTATATGTATAACCTTCAAGATCTTACAATTTCAAGTATCCTAGAATTCACCAAATAGACTAGAAATGCCCTTCATCGCCAATCTGTACATTCGTATATCTCTACTAGATTTAGCCACTTGTGTTCGAGCTATGACTCTAGCTATCATAATTACATTTATATATCTCGCTCATCTCTCTTAACACCCTATGAATCTCTCTGTTCTACAACTATAACGCGTGGAACTGTTAATGGAGAACTGTGTACCATCAAGTTCAGTCGTATACTCCTTGATAAGTTAATATCGTTACTGAAGATCCAGTTTAGACCAGTCACAAGAGAATTCTACTCCTTTCATTAAGAGGGTAAACAAATCCAATGAGATCTTTCCTTTTTTCCTCTACTATGTATGGTTTTATTCGATTTTTTGTCATTTTAGGTATTAGATCTCGAAAAAAAAGGAAGTAATAGATCTCGTCAACAAAGAGATTCAATACCATAAAAAAGAAAACGTTGATGAAATAAGAAGGAAGCCCAATTTGAAGTGGACCATTTTAGAAGCCTGCCAACCACCTTAGGAAGTCGAGGTGATCTGGGCCAGTGATTCATACAAATTCGGTTCATACATCCATAAATAATCATCTTAGTATTTGTAATCATCTTAGTATGTAGTTGATTGATTTACACGTTATCAACAATATTGTTCTAAAATTACTGAATACATACACTAGGACTTCTCAACATGTTATAAGAACTACTTTCGTGATTATTACTATTAAAAAAGAAAAGAAACAAGTATAACATTTGTTTGTTTTTGTGTGCATCTTCTTAATCTTAGAGCATAGCCATTGCACAACCTCAAATCAGTGTCTCTATCTTTTAATAATATTAAAAATAATATTAATCTCTTCACACACTTGTTTTTGATTTTTGTCCTCCTATTAGTCATCTTTGGGTGTCTAATTTTTTTTATTAAAAATGTGTTTAAAGTATATTTTATCAAACAGTCATTTGAATGGGAGGACAAAACACACATTAATTAGCCACAAGTTTCAGCACAAAGTTCCATCTGATCAGGTTTCGGACCGATCCTGCATCAGGTTGGTGGCACTAATCTTGATCTTGTTTTCAGTTTAGAGACTACTTCTCCCTCCCAAACAGACACAAATCCTGAAACCAACGGTTAGCAAAAAAAGGGACTGCAGCTTTTTTTATAGAGCTTGAGAAACAAAGAGCCATCAAGGTTGAAACAGGCTTTAACTTTATCATTCCTAAACAGAAACAATATCAAGATTTAGCATCAAGATTATACTCTGACAGTTCAAGATTTGCATGGACAGGTTTTTGGTAAAAGCACAATAATTGGACTGGTGTTAACATTCTTTGCTGGCGTATGTATCTCTTTAATCTCACCAGCAGTTAGTTTAGCGACAAATGATCAGTGGCACACTTTGAAAAATGGGGTTCCAAAACTTAATGTTTATACAGCCTATTTCTACTTCTCAGTTTCTGCATTTGTGATTGCTCTGATACTAAACATCAGATTTCTATATCAGTTTCGGTGTTTACGTAGATCAAACTCAGTGGTTTGTTCAAGGTTATGTTTAAGTCCTTCTATGTGTTTTTGCTTTGACATTCGTAAGCTTTTATCATCACTCTTCAATATCCCAAATCTTACTTATTATCATTAATCTTAAAACACATCAAGTTGTTTCACTATAGGTTAAGCCTAAGCTCAGTTGTTTTTGAAACTGCAAAAGTCATTAGTTGTTCATATATCTACAATAGAAGAAGCTCCATGGGTCTTATTCTTCTTCTCTAACACAAGAAAGAACAATCATTTAAAGCCCTTACCAGTACAATCAGCTTCTCTTTGTTAGACTCCAAAACAGATGTACCGGTAGCATCAGGCCTTCGCTGGTTCATCTTCTTTGATAATGGATTGTTGGATCGAATCTGGCCCCAGACGTAGGCTTTGTCACATCGACTTAGCTGAACTGGGTAAACAAACCTGTGTGTTCTTTGTTTCTCGTTTCTTGCTTTATCATTCGAATTCGTTCTGTTTCTCAAATCAATCGAGAACAGCAAGTACAAGAATAAGATTTCACAAAGGATTGGAGTTTGTTTGCAACAAATTGGTATCAGAGCCGTGGTTCTTAATCAGCGGTTTCGATGGCAATGACGACGAAGGTGGAGATTAAAGCGTTCAATGGAGATAGCGACTTTTCGCTATGGAAGATCAGGATAATGGCTCAGCTCGGAGTTCTTGGATTGAAGAATAGTCTACTCGATCCGTCTCTAACAAAGATCGTACCGCTTACCAAAGGAGAGTTGAAAAAACCATCTGGTGATGAAAGCGAGGGTACTGAGTTGCCGCAAACTAAAGAAGTTCCCGATCATATCAAGATTGATCAATCAGAGCAAGCTCTAAACATCATCATAAACCATATCGGCGACAAGGTAGTGAGAAAGGTGAATCACTGTAAATCCGCTGCGGAGATATGGTCTTTGTTGAACAAGTTATACATGGAAACGTCATTACCAAATCAAATCTATGTACAGCTTAAGTTTTACTCCTTCAAGATGGTTGATACACAATCTATAGATCAGAACGTTGATGATTTCTTAAAGATTGTTGATGAGTTAGGAAGCTTGGAGATAGAAGTCGTTGAGGAGGTTCAAGCTATCTTGATACTCAACTCTTTGCCTATTGGTTATAGTCAGTTGAAGCACACTCTGAAATATGGAAACAAGACTCTATATGTTCAAGATGTAGTTTCCTCTGCAAAGTCATTGGAGAGAGAGTTAGCTGAACTGAGGGAGTCGAAGAAAGGATCAGTCACAGCTTTGTATACATCTGACAGAGGAAGGCCTCAAGAACGGACTCAGAACAAGGGGTCTAAAGGCAAAAGTCGGAGCAGATCAACCTCCAAGACTCGAGTGACTTGCTGGTTCTGCAAGAAAGAAGGTCATGTTAAAAAGGACTGTTTTGCTAGGAAGAGAAAGCTAGAGAGTGAAGGTCAAGCCGAGGCAGGGGTCATTACAGAGAAGCTGCTGTTCTCAGAAGCACTAAACATACATGAGCAGAAAGCAAAAGATAAATGGGTAATTGATTCAGGATGCACATATCACATGACTTCACGCATGGATTGGTTTTCAGATTTTCAAGATAAGGATGCAACTATGATATTGTTGGGTGATGATCATACTGTGGAGTCGAAAGGATGTGGAACTATCAAGGTTAATACGCATGGTGGATCTATTAGGATGCTTAAAAATGTCAGGTATGTTCCGAATCTAAGGAGAAACTTGATCTCCACTGGTACACTTGACAGTCTCGGCTACAAACATGAAGGTGGAGATGGAAAACTACGTTTCTACAAGAATGGTAAGACAACTCTACAGGGAAGTCTTGAAAATGGTTTGTACGTGCTTGATGGTCATACTGTTGTTAATGAAATCTGCAATGTTGAAGACAGTCGGGACAAAACCGTTTGGTGGCATAGCAGACTCGCTCACATGAGCATTAACAATATGAGGATTCTATCTGGAAAAGGGTTGCTTGATAAGAAAGATGTCCAGGATCTGGAATTTTGTGAACATTGTGTGATGGGGAAATCTAAGAAATTGAGTTTTAATGTGGGAAAACATACCACAGAGGATATTCTTGGATATGTTCATGTTGATCTCTGGGGGTCTCCAAACGTGACACAATCCATCTTTGGGAAACAATATTTTCTCTCCATCATTGATGACAAGACAAGAAAAGTCTGGTTGATGTTTCTGAAGTCTAAGGATGAAACATTTGACAGGTTTTGTGAATGGAAAGAGCTGGTGGAAAATCAGATGGGTAAAAAGGTTAAGGTTTTAAGGACTGATAATGGACTTGAGTTTTGTAACTCAAGGTTCAATGATTTCTATGCAAAGAATGGTATTGAAAGGCATAGAACTTGCACATACACACCTCAACAGAATGGTGTTGTAGAGAGGATGAACAGAACAATGATGGAGAAAGTTCGCTGCATGTTAAATGAATCTGGTCTTAGAGAAGAATTTTGGGCTGAGGCAGCTGCTACTGCAACTTACTTGATCAACAGATCACCTGCCTCTACAATAGATCATAATGTGCCTAAGCAATTATGGTTGGGAAGAAAACCTGGTTACAGTCACTTGAGGAGGTTCGACTCAGTTGCTTATGTTCATCTAGATCAAGGTAAACTGAAGCCACATGCATTGAAAGGTGTATTTCTGGGTTATCCACAAGGTACTAAAGGTTTTAAGATTTGGTTGATTGAAGAACAGAAATGTGTTGTGAGTAGAAATGTTGTGTTTAATGAACAACAAGTATTCAAGGACTTATGTCCAGAAAAAGAGTCCACCGAAAAGGAGCAGATTACTCCACTTGTTGAAACGGTTACTAAGCTAAACAACGCTGGTGTTGAGGTTATCAAAACAACACAAGAAGGTGGAGCTGCAACAATGGAGTTGAGTGATTCTGAAGATGAGTATTTTGAGCCTAAAGGAAGTGTTCCTGACAATATTGGTTTGGGGAATTACAAACTGGCAAGGGATAGAGCCAGGAGAGTTATTAAGCCACCGGTTAGACTTTCTGATTACAGTCAATTTGCATTTGCATTATGTGTTGCTGAAGATATAGAGACAGAAGAACCAGGGTGTTATTACGATGCAATGTTGAGCAAAGACTGGAGAAGTGGAATGGTGGTATGTCTGAAGAGATGCAGTCTCAAATTAAAAGTGGAACTTGGGATATTGTTGACAGACCTAAGGATGAGAAGGTTCTAGGTTGTAGATGGTTATATAGGAAGAAGCCTGGAATTCCTAGAGTTGAACCAGAAAGATACAAGGCAAGATTGGTTGCTAGAGGTTTTACACAGAGAGAAGGCATTGATTACCAGGAGGTATTTGCACTAGTTGTCAAGCATATCTCCATTAGAGTACTGATGTCTTTGGTGGTTAAAGAAGATATGGAGTTGGAGCAGATGGATGTGAAACAGCTTTTCTGCATGGAGAGCTTGATCAACCTCTATACATGGAGCAACCAGAAGGTTTTGAGGTAAATCCTGGTAAAGATCAAGTTTGTCTGTTTAAGAAGTCTCTTTATGGGTTGAAGCAAGCCCCTAAACAGTGGAATAATAGGTTCAATGATTTCATGATCAGTCAGAAGTTTGATAGGAGCTTGTATGATTCGTGTGTCTATGTTAAGGAGGCAAATCCTGGTGAGTACGTCTATCTACTGTTATATGTAGATGATATGTTGATAGCAGCTAAGAACTTGTGCGAAGTTGATAAGGTGAAAGAGGTTCTTAGCTCTGAATTTGAAATGAAGGATTTAGGGGCAGCTAGCAGGATCCTAGGAATTGATATTAAGAGGGATAAAAAGAATGGAATTCTATATTTTTGTCTCAGTCCAGTTACTTAGAGAAGGTGTTACGTCGGTTCAACATGAGCGAAGCTCATTCCGTGGATACACCTAATGGAGGACATTTCAAGCTTTCTTCTGTTAAGTCAGTTCGAGAGTGTGTTGATACAGAGAAGACTCCATATGCTAGTGCTGTTGGCAGTATAATGTATGCCATGGTTGGTACACGACCTGACATAGCCTATGCTATTGGCTTGTTAAGTCGGTTTATGAGCAAACCTGGAGAAATGCATTGGGAAGCCATTAAGTGGCTTATGCGGTACTTGAAGGGATCTCCAGATTTGAATTTGGTTTACTCAAAAGGTAAGGACTTCAGAGTACAAGGGTTTTGTGACTCAGATTATGGAGGAGATCTCGATCGTAGAAGATCTCTAAATGGTTATGTGTTCACTGTGGGTGGAAATACGGTTAGTTGGAAGTCAAGTTTGCAGCAAGTAGTGGTTATGTCTTCTACAGAAGTAGAGTACATGGCGCTTACTGAAGCTGTTAAAGAAGCTTTATGGATCAAAGGTTTGCTCGAGGATATGAGACTTGGTCCTAAGGAAGCTACGGTATGGTGTGACTCTCAGTCAGCCATTTGTTTGTCAAAGAATAATGTGTTTCATGAGAGGACGAAGAACATCGCGGTCAAGCATTATTTCATCCGAGATGTTATTGAAGCAGAAGAAGTTGAGGTACATAAAATTCACACTTCTGTTAACCCTGCTGATATGCTTACCAAGGTTATTCAGGTGAACAAGTTTGAGGAAGCTTTAGACTTCCTTAAGCTTCTTCGGTGATCGTTGAAGTCACCATTGCCAGAGGTTACATCCATGTAGTGTAGTCCATTAGAAGAAGAGGAAAACTTGAATCAAGGTGGAGTGTTGAGGTTCTTAATTGTGATTCAGTTTTCTGGTTTGGTTTAAATCAGTTGGAATTGATTATGGTTGAGTTCCGGTTATCTCTGGTTATTGGATTGGGAGAAGATAAGAAGAAAAGGCAGAGACTCTAGTCGCGAAAGAGGTTATACCGTTATAAGCAACAAACTCTTCTTCGTCTTCTCTAGATTCTATTTTTCAAACTTTTGTAAAAAAAAAAAAGAGAGAGCGAGGGAAGCTATGAGACTCCATTGTTGTACAAGCTCGATCTTGAGCTGATTCATCTTCTTTTATAGTGGATTGCTGGATCGAATATGGCCCCAGACGTAGGCTTTGTCACATCGACTTAACTGAACTGGGTAAACAAACATGTGTGTTCTTTGTTTTTCGTTTCTTGCTTTATCATTCGAATTTGTTCTGTTTCTCAAATCAATCGAGAACAGCAAGTACAAGAATAAGATTTCACAAAGGATTGGAGTTTGTTTGCAACACATCTAAGCGTAATCGGAGAAGAAGAAGACGATGAGGAGAGATCAATTTGTCTGGAACCGATGAGAACTTCAATTGGGTTGTTCCAAAATCGATTCATGCTTTCGTTGTTTCCTTTGTCCTTCGAAAGAGAGAAGCAAATGAAGAAAAAACAAAAAAAAAAACAAAACGCAACCAATGGACTTTTGACATATGAAGGATTTCTTAGTATCTAAAATTATATGGGCAGAGACACAGATCTGTGCAAAATAACGATTAAAACTTTATTTTTTCTGATTTTATTATTAAAAAACACAAAGACATCCCAAGGGTATGACCGATAGGAATGCTCTTACACAAAATGTTTATGTATTAATTCACAAAAGATATGCAAAACTAGTAGTAACTCGAGAACTTTATAGATGAAATGAAGTTGTTTTGAGACGAGGTGTTTTGTTTGCAAGATATAGGTTTGTTATGATAGACATTCAAAATCTTCATCCATTCTGATATTTTCGTTGTAAAAACCAGGAAAAACACAATACTATTTCGAGAATTAGAACAAATCCAACAACTAAATATATGTTTTCGCGTTACCGTTTTACGGTTTGTTTGATTATATTGCCTGAGGTGCAAGTTGGTAATGGTAATGACTCCATGAGACTATTCGATTTTTTTGTCAAACGATATATCTTTGTCTATTGTTTGGGGACCTAACTTGTCTTAATTGGTCGACCACTCGTGGTTGAATCAAAGACCAAACAAGGGGATTTGGACTTTGTTGGTACCACGATCGGCTACTTCCGGATGTGGGCCCCAGCCCACATTCGACAAAAGATATGGGCCGAAGCCGCAACCAGGACCGGCCCATTAAGCGCCACCAGGAGAAGCGAAGTGGAGGAGAACGGCAAAACAAGTCACTTTGGAGCTCCGGAGGTGGTCAAAAATTCCTTTAATCGATTGTATTAAATAACGCGAGATTTGCGGGACAAATGGATACAACATTAATTGTAATTTAGCAGTACAAGTACGAGTGACGAGGAGATTGTAAAAGGGGTCGAAAAAATTATATGCAAGCAATAACACTAATTTTCACTTAGCAATAAGCAATCATATTTTACTTCAGTTCGGAACTAAACGGTGCTAAGCACCCTCGTTCAGAAAACACTCAGGAAAGAGAAGTTCTTCTACAGTTCTCACAAACTTGATTACTAAGAAAGAAATTGCTGAGTTTTACAATCCGTAGGCTCTTCAAGCCATGACCACAATTCGAGAAACAACCATTACGTACTGATTAACAAAAGAAAAGTATGAATATGTTTTGTGGTTTCTGCACGGTCGTCTTCTCATCTTCACTTAGAAGACAAACGATGGCATGACTGTTTCTCCCTTGAGATCTCCTTACCGCACCGGTACGAGAAAAGTGATGATGTTACTAGCTAATATAATGTGACTTTTTTTTTTCTGGTATCAATGTGAAACATATACAATGTTATATATCCATATAGTTGATTACATTTAACAGGAATTTTTTTTTTAAGACATTAATGTAAATGTATAAAAAAGCACAACAGTCTGATTTACACTTGGACCGCCAAGCGAATGCTTTTCTATTCAATTTAATTAACAAAATGTATCTTTTACAATTATACAATTTGTCTCTACCCTTACTCAATCTATTCCTCCAAATAGAATTGATTCCGACTAAGAATGAATCTAACCCTCTCTTTTTCAATCTAAACATACACCAATGTAAATCTAAGAGAATGAGAAAAATTCACTGTGCACTGAATCACCTCCCTGATTAACGTCACAAAGAACTGGGAACACCTTCTAAGCCTTATTTTTGTGGCTTCAACGTTTACAAACGTATCAATATTCTAGAGTGTTCAAATTGGCTCCTGGCCTATTCCTAAAATATATATACACGAGTTGAGAAACCCTAGAAAGCGAATCTCCAAGTATCAAGAGATTAAGAAACTGTTTGCTGCTCAACTCAAGTTTATCCTTTTCTTATTTGTTGTAGAGAATATTCTTTTATCTCTACCCAATCGTGTTTCTATCTTCAATGCCAAGTCAGCAACCTTCCTCGACACATCATCACATCCACTCATGTCTTGTCATGTCAGCTCACGCATCCCCGTCTGTGATATGATGTATCTTCCTGATCGGCACAAACTATTCAGTACATCGATTTATTCCTCACAGTGAGCTGTTCTAGAATCTGCATTTACAATTAACAGGGATTTAACTATATCCAAACATACGTTCTTTTTATGTAAGATTTGTAGCAATCAAATACATAGTTAATATTCACTAGTAGTTAATTAACTAATGTATACACCCACATTGTTGTTAACTTGTTATATTACCAAATGTAGTTAACTACATATAGCTACTACAATTTTTTGTTTCCCTTAATTTTTTGTCATTTTCGACAACTTATATATCTTGTTGTAATGAGTTTTAAGATCTTATTAATTGTAAACAGAGCAAAAGAAACAAGCTTTGTTCGTCAGAGAAGGTATTGAATTAATAGTTAGCAACAGAAGCAGGTTATTCAAGAACTTAGAGCAACAGTTTTATGTATACGATATATTGCTACAAACCTTACACAAAAAGAAATCATCACAAGAACACAGTTCTATGAATAAAGCTTGCTTCCATTTACACCGACTCAAAATATTAACATCAATTATTATGTTGAAAGCAAATATGTATAAATATTTATGTCCTTGCATGTTCTTTCATCAACCAATGAAAACCCCTGATCATGGAGATTCCCCATTTCCTAAGTTCTTTAATCAAATATTCCAAGAAACAACCAAAAGAGTATCTCTACTGTTATCGGCTACTATGACTGATGGCTGATTTAGGACCAGGCTTGTGTCTGTGGATACTTTTTTCCCTCAAATAGGAATGCCTCTTATGGATTCCTGGTGATAAAATGCCATTTCCTTCTTTTGTGTAAAGTTTGCCCGAATCCAATTTTGTAAAAGGGATCATTCTTTTGGTGATAATAATATCTCACCACTAGCCTCAAAAAAATCCTTGAAAACATAATATTGAGCTACAGAAACTTCCATTACAGTGATTACTTCAGGTTCGGGTTCTTCTCCAAGTTGCAAAAGCAGCAACCACTAGGAGAGGAATCAGAATACTTACTTCTTGTTTTTTTTGCAAGATTGAGGATAAGGATTCCATATATATATATCGACAGAGAATTTTGTTACAATATAATGCTTACTCTTTACTTTCCTTTTCATCCTGATTCCTTGTAAGCTACTCCGGGTAAATTCTCATCAATGATCACTTGGGCTAGAATCAAGCAAGACTATCACTTGGTATAGTATTGGAATCAAACCCTCGAGCCTTTACGGATGTTACTATCATCAGGGCTGGCTACCACAGTGAGAAAGTAAAAAAAAAAAAAGAATCTTACTATAATAAACAACCAATTGACCTTATGAACTCAAGATTATCGTTTTCACATTTAAAGATTTTACATCAACTTGAGACCTAAATGTGAGGAAAGTGTTTCTTTTTTACCATTTCAATAGCTAGGCAAAGAGAGTCGGTTTGAAGAATCGTGACGATGATGAGAATATAGGTAGTGCAATGCCTACTAGCAGAATTTCTTGGCAACTTGCAATCTATTATCTCGGGGATATATTGTGCCAAAAGTCTCTTAATTATTATTAAGATTCTTTTTCTGTTTAAAGTTTTCCTTCTTGAGAAGAAGTTTCGCCCCTACCTTGTAACCAAACCATGACATCTCAGCAACAGAACCACCCATATCATAAGTCATAACTAGAATCAAAATATCTACAATTTCAGATAATTTGGTGAAAGTATATATATACGTATTTTCATTTGGCTCGCAAAAAGAAAAATATCTTATATAAGTGCTTATATTGGCATATATCAAACAACAGGGCAGACTATAGCTAAGTATCATACGACCTCAAAAAGGGAATATCATCATATACTTTGCAAAGCTAATACCGTTTAGTGAATGGATAAACACTCTAACCAAGAAAGATCCAAGAAGACTATGTAGACACTAACTTTACATACTACTTGGGGTCTTTTGATAACTTACCTGAATAAGACTATGAGTATGGTCTTCCATCTCCCAAAGCACCTTGAATCACCTGTGTTTCCGAGAGAGGAAACTCTTGAGACTTTAAATGATCAATGAGTCAACTTTATTATGAGTAAAATCAAACAACAAGTGGATCACTAATGAACAAACCTTTGTTGCAGGACAAGAAAATCTGTAAAGAATGATATAACTATGAAACGAAATGCTCACTTTCTGAGTTAGAATCAAACAAGAACAAGTGGACTATTTACGTTTGTTTGTCTTTTTGCCAAGTATGTATATATCCCTATTGTGCATTATTTGGTGTTATCATTTTCGCAACCTAATTTAGTTACAAGACAATAATCTATATGCCCATCCCAACCCTGGATTCTTACCAAACAAGGTAATTAATTGATCATTTGAAAACATATATATATACAAGTGGTGATAATACGACAAACACACACACCATCATAACATGTGAATATTTAAGTCATGGGCTAGCTTTCTTAAAGAGTGGGTACAATCTCACCAACATCAACAATAACAACAACAAGAAAACTTACAGCTTAATGAAATTATTATAAAATCACATCAAGACTATAAGACAGCTGTAAAAATCTTTGGCTTGCCCATATTCAATAATTCAAACAACCAAAGAAGAGTTAACAAGAAAAAAAAAACAATTTGAATATCCCACCAAGAAAAGTGACTATTTAACAAATTAACCACCAAGAATCCATATTAGACAATATATGACCAAGAAAAACACAGTTGCCTAACTTCAAGGGAGATGGACCCAACAAGCCTAGAACCAAAAAAAAAAAAAAAAAAGGTAGGTAAACAATGTTGACCTTCTTTTTTCAACAACAAAATGTCGATGATTGTACGGATCAAAGATCTAATACAGCTAGGATAACTTGATATGGTGGTTTATATATGGCAGAGAATCTTAAGGTAAAGACCACATGAGAATATATGGTTTATGGTGAACACACGAAAAGCTAACTCTCTAATTCTTTTTTGTTTGTGGCTACAAATTGATCCTCACAATGTTTCAAAGATTTTTGATAAGAAGAAATCTGAATAGTCAGTGAAAAATAATCTGTTAAATAGACATGTCCCTAACTTTTAATCCATCCAAAAGACTTATAATTTTCCTCAGTTCCACGAGCACGTGAGCTTTGCGTTGTGATTAGAGACCAGACTGTTCCATGACTTATAATATATCATAGGCCTAACTAATTTACCTAAACTGTTTCTTTTGATAACAAGAGCTTAATCTATAGAGAATGACGTAAGAACCACTAATTTGGAAAGAAAAGTAAACATATTAGTTATAACATTTATAGAAAAGTGTCTCTACGGGATGTGGATGTGGATGGAGAAACGCAATCTTTAGGTGATTAGTATTGGATCTTTGATACTGATCTCTCCACAAATTTTTTTCCTCATATTCTCTTCTAGCTATAGCGACAAAGACTTTAAATTCTCTTTGTTTTTGGCAAAATATATTTTTCTTTTTAATTACTACTGGTCCTACCCCTACCTCAATCTCTTTATAAAGAGCAAGGACTCGACGACATCTGTGCAACACATCATTTCCTCAGAATCTCTCTTTCCTATAGGGTTTATAATTATTATTATTACACACACAAGTTTTAAACACTCACAATGGCGTCAGGCTCAATGTCTTCTTATGGCTCATCAGGCTCGTGGACTGTTAAGCAGAACAAAGCCTTTGAGCGTGCTCTAGCGGTCTACGACCAAGACACTCCTGACCGTTGGTACAATATTGCTAGAGCCGTTGGTGGTAAAACACCAGAGGAAGCTAAGAGACAATATGAACTTCTCGTGCGTGACATCGAAAGCATCGAGAATGGTCATGTCCCGTTCCCTGACTACAAGACTGCTGGAGCTACCAACAGAGGCGGCGGCAGGCTGCGTGATGAGGAAAAGAGGTATTGTTTTTGCAATCTAAATTGTACTAATTATGACTAATCAACTTAGTTTATCCATAATAATAGCCCACACTATAAGATACTTCTATAGACAAGTTATATTCCTGTGCCATGACAATATAACACAAGAAAGGGCATTGTCTGTTTCAGCATAAAGCTATTGTGTTACTTTACAAAGATTCTATTGACTTCTCTCTCTCTCTCTCTCTCTCTCTCTCTCTCTCTCTCTCTGTCCCTCATATTAAGTTATGAGAGGCTCTAAATCAGCCAAGTGTTCTTTAGACTTTATCACAACCAAACTTAATTTTGCTCCCACAAAAACATATGCCTAGAATTATTCCACAAAAAAAAAAAAAAAAAAAAAAAACTGATTGCCAAATCTTTCCCCTAAAGAAACTTCCAAAAACAAAAAAAAATCCTCATCATGGAAATAAATTTTATTTGACATGCAAAATTAAACCAAACAAATATGATTTTAATCTGTATATTAAGAACTTTTTTTTGTTGTTGTTGCAGGATGAGAAGCATGAAGCTGCAGTGAAAACAAGAAGAAGCAACCAAAGACCTAAAGTACTACGTAAGAAAATAAAAGAGAAGCAACGCCGAGAGATGTGTTTGTTTTTTTGTTTTTTCAATTAATGTTTTTAATTGGTATTTTCACGAAGCTTAGAAAGTTAAGCAATCTGTATTATATGTTTAGGGTTTCTTCGTAATGGAAAATCCTATGTCTCTGAATCAATTATAATGTTGATCATATTATTATCATTATTTATGCTTAATTAAACAAATCATTCGGTCACGGATCAGCAAAAAAACATAAAAATAAAATAATAACATCGAAATCAACGAACCAATCAACCAAACTGAATCTATATGCATGGTGCTTCGTAATGGAAAAATCCAAAGTCAGTTTATAATATTTTTGATTAGACTTAATAATTAATGGAGAATCCAATCCAATAATGCAAAATGATATGAGAACCGGACAAAGAAGAAGGTCTCGAAATCAACGCAACCAATGAATCTCTCTATATATGTATAGGGTTACGGTGGAAAAATTATCAAAATATTCAGAACGTTTTGATAATTGGTGAATCACTGTTTTTTTTTTGTTTGTCGTGGTGAATCACTGTTTTTAATGAGAAACTATAATAATGTCACGTGATCAAGAGAGAGGAAGAACTCACACCTCGAAATATCTGCAATATTTTCTGATTCGCAACCTTTCAAATTCCATCGAAATCAAAAGATCGAGAGTTAAGAGTTTCAAAGATTTTGGAATTTCATAGAAAAATACAAAAAATGGGCGGGGAAGGCTGATGCTTGGAAAAAGTATGTCACGTGAAATTATATGTTAATAATATAGACAGAATCACAGATAATATACTGTACAGATACAAATTTGTGCCCACGTATACGATATACGAATACATGCATGCATATGTCTCACCGTAAGCTTCTTTTTTTTTATCAACGTTTTTCCTTTCTGTAGAATGAAGTTGTTAAAACAAAAAATATGAAAAAGAATGAAGTAAATTAGCAACTAGAAACAAAAAAAAATTCAATGTCTAAAGTTGTCATACTGATCAACAAAAAAATATATTCTTGAGGGACAAGTATAAATCTGTTATGTTCTCAAAAAAATTTACCCTTTGATAACTAGATAATTTTTTTTTTACCAAAGGGAAATCGTTTCTCCGGTTCCCTATTCGACGGTTTTGTTCGTCGTTGCTGTGTTACCTTCGCATTTCTTGCTGAAGAGTTTGGTTCGAAGGGCTCTTTAATTAGAAGCCAAGGATGGGATCTGTTTTAGCTTGTTGTTAATTTAGTGACCTTTCGGCTTTGTTTAATTACTACTAAGGTTCCTAATACTAGTCTTTTGTTATTAATGATCCCTGTAGAGACAATTAATTCTCGTTTAATCTTTAAATGAAAGCGTAGCTTGATCAAATAGAGTCGGTTTCTATTGCAAAGACGACAAGTTTGTGCGAAATCCACATCAAGAGAGTTGCAGGTTCGTATACTTAGGTGATATTGAATATGATGACTAGATATGATTCTGAGCCTCATCAGGAGATATAGAGGTATATTTGTATCCAACATTGAAAAAAGTACCATTCTAACCGGATTTGGATAGGATATATGCAAATTGCTGCTAATTAAGATCTTATACATCTTTTCCCCTCAAGGTAAAATTTGTGTCTAGGATCCGCAGATTTCGAAGTCTTACAAAATAATTTACTTGGTAAGTTTGGTTGTCCATGGTCATGTGTTCATAAAAGTGTAATCATGATAAAGACTTGCATACTAAATGAAATTAGTATAGATAGATGATTAATGCAATTAATTGTCTAGAAACAAGTTATATGGTTTAGAAAGGATTAAAAAGATAGAAGCGGGTGCTAAGAGTATATCAACACCCACAGAAAAGTTAAAACAGCAAAAAAAAAAAAAAAACACTTCATAATCTTCATCTGAGCTCACTAGCTGTGAGTCTCTCTCTCTCTCTCTATACTTAGTTAGGGCTGCCCTGAAGAGGAGCGACGACTTCCTTAGCCTCAACTTGCTTCTCATCCGTCTTCCAAAAGGTCGTCTCGAATATCTAACAACAGATCCAACCACATAACACAAAATTGTATATTAGCATCCTTGAAGATAATAATCATCATGCATTCTAGTCAAATTATGAACAAAAGCATCCTTGAACATGTATCAGAACACACAAGGAGAGTTCCAGATTTTCAATATGAGTTTGTTAGTAGACTAAAGGTGATATAAATAGATAGAGAGGAAAGAACCTTGATCATGGTCTCTTTGAAACAAGTCTTGTGTTCATCCATAGAGGCATGGATGAATTCATCCATGTGATCCTTGAGGTTCTCAAAGAAAGTGGCACTCTCATCCTTCACCCTCTTCCTGCATGATGATAATGGCTCTTGAGGCTTCGGTGGGTTCTCTGTTTCCATGTTCTTCGTCTCCACGGTTTGATTTGTCTGTGAAGCCATTATTAGTTCTCCTGTTCCATAAACAAAGTTATGTTGTTAATCCAAAATAATCAAAAACCCTAAAGTCTCACAAACATAACATCAAACCAAAACCCATTCGAATTCTCAATCTCAACAACAACAATTCGAATCCATCACCCGCAATAAAAAGTAAAAACAAGATCATCAAAGATAAACAAACTTCACAAAAAAAAAAAAAGCAAAATACCCACCAAGTGTTCGACCAAATTCCTAACAGAGATTCAAAACAAATTTCTCTCTAAATTTTTTGCAGAGCGATGAATCTCGTAAAACAGAACTCACCACCAGCATCGTTATAAGCAGATAAATTAATGGAAGAAGAGATTCGAAACTAAGAAATTTACCTGAATCTCTTTGCTTTCTCTGCAAGTTCTTTCTCCTTCTCTCTTCTTCTTCTTCTTCTTCTTCTTCTGTTGTTCTTTTTTTGCTTTCTCTGCAAGCACAGAGCCTATGTATATATGTATAGAGAGTTTCTCGGTTAAGATCATGTGCGGATAGAACACGGTAGATGCCCTTGATGCGCAAGCAACCAAACGCAGCGTTTTAAGAAGCAATTTTTGTATCTTATTTTTACCCGTTTCTTCAGATTTGACCCCTTTCTTTTTAATTGTGCACAATGTATCCCTTGTTGTACACTGTATAAACATTCTTCTAAATTAAGTTTTGACCCTTTAACTTTTATGAATCTTTTATTTGTCGCTCATATAATTATTTTTCGATATGAATGACACCGAGTATGGTTTTTATTGCTTTTCCCTTTTTGAAATGTTAAGTTTGTTTTTGGTGATTTTCCTTATTGATTTAGGAGGTTTTAAACCTTTAAAGTACCTTTACTTTTCGGTTTAGGACACTCTTATGATCAATGTAAAAAGGTAACTTGCCTATAATTTTTTCTCACTTTCTCACGCAAACAACAATATCTATTACGAGTATGCAAAGTCGTTAGCTAAAATGGCGGGCTCATTATTATCACTGAACAATGAGTCGTCTAAGATGATCAAGAAACACAGACAAGCTAACATCATCTGTGAAAATATTACTTTCCCCAGAAAAGGGAGCATCGCCACCATCAGAAGGATTCAGTTTTGCTAGAAGGAACCGAGCCTGCAAAAAAATACACACAGGAAAAGAACGAATCAAAACAACAATAATAACCAACCAATGGACCAGTTGCTACATATAATTTGGTCAGGATATTGGCCCAAGGGAACCTCTAGCTCGGAACTAAAACCAACTTTGGTCGGAAAATGGAGGGATGTGCAAAGAAGGAGAGGCACCTGTGAACCATACTGATCACATATGACAAGACGCGGAGAGGGAAACCTTTCACTGATGATTGTGTCTGTGTAGTCACGAGGTGATTGCAACAGATGCTTAAATGCCTGGCACAAAGGAGACAAGTTTTTTGAACATCACACTATCAAAGACATCTTTTTCTCATATTCTCTTCTAAGGTGATAAATATGACAATACCTGGTGTTCAGGTTGATTATGGTATCCAGCTTTTCGCCATTGGGCGATGGCAGAACCGTGAAATATTACAAGGGTGAAGTATGAATCCAACAGTAGGATTCTGTCAGCTGCAATGGATGCTACATCTAGAAGAATTGGTTCTGGCTGTGAATGGAGTGAGAACGCAACCAGTGAAGGTTGAATCATTACGATTGAGTTAGAAACGTTCTCTCGGTACAGCAGCATTCGGAAATATGCCGTCTCATCTGGGCTGTTGTTAAAGACCTACAAAAGGGAAAGCCAATTGAGCTCAGAAGATAAATTTGTGTGTTTAAACTATATCACTCTATCATGCATATACGAGCAGTGCAAACGAGTACCTGGACAAACTGAGATCGACGCAAGTGAAACACAAACTGCGGGAAAAGTGATAACTGAGCAGACAAGCTAAAGGAAGAAGGATCTCCTTTCTGGTAATCTCCAAACCAGGTGCATAGATTTATCAAAGCTTTGTCAACCCACCTTTGGGGATTAAACTCAAGCTGCAACAGATAAAAAACCTAAGAAACACTAGAACATAATATCATCTAGCTTAAGAAATCTAACTAGCTCTCATCACCGAGTACCTGAGTCTCCATTTTGAAGGAAAGAAGTCGTGTTATGACTACAGCAGCTGCTTCTTGGTCAAAGCCATTGCTCAACTCCTATACTTCAGAAAGCAATTTCAAAGGAATAAATAGAGACCATAGTTTAATGAAGAGAGAAACAGGAACAGTCTAGCCATGTACCAAACAGCTGAAGATTTCTCAAACCTGGCTTCGTTTCACTACCTAGAATGGATTACTAAGAGCATAAGAAGAAGTAAACCTTAAAGTTCTACAATATAACAGGTGTGGCACCTCGTCGCTCATATATATATTATTACACCCACCAATCATACTGGAGTGGCAATATAAATATTGTCCTCTAAACGTTATAAGAATCTCTTTCCCCACTTCATCCAATTGACTCCCTATTTAAGACTGTAATATACTATGTGAAACTTGCCTGTAAGCTTTCGGTTCCCATTACCCATCTTCTTGAAAGAGTTGTTACCCGGAGTCTTGTTTGACCATTTGAGTGCTGATAGCTGCAGAAACATTAGTATTGTAAGCAGAAAGTGCATCCATAACTTGCAATAGTAATTTTAGATGGAAAACTTGAAATCCCTTACTATGTTAAAAATTGAAAGTAAAACTGATTGCTTTGCGATTGCAAAACAATTTCAGCTGTATCCCTTTTAGCAATTTCAAAAACCAAACATATGGAAGTGTTTTTGTCGAGGCCACACATCTTCCATGCACTTGTGTGTCCCTGACCGATGGCAATGTCAGAGCACAATGGTCCTTTCTGCCAACAATCATCAGAAAGTGATCACAAAAAGCTCAAGGAAAAAGGTAAACCTTTGACAGTTTCTTTTGATACCTTCTCAAGAGATGCGCATGGGCCAATAATTCCCTGAACTTTGATATCCTTTGAACAGTTAATTTCAAATATACCACTGTAAGAGAGAAACATATCATCAGAATCAACTCGCTGAAGATGAGTACAGCAGACAATAGGTTGTTTATTTTCGATAACGAAAACATGCATGAAAGTTAGGTAAGCCATTACCATGAGGACAAGCCTAGATCATTTTCACCTGACTGAAACACGCGTTTGAGAGAATCCCTAAAAACTGAGTGGCCAAAACTTTCAGCAAGCACGACAAATCCACCAGTCTGCTCAACTGCAACTTTGAGCTCAGCAATGCCTACCTAAGAGATACACATATAAAATAAAAATGGTAGCTGCGAGACAAGAAAGACTATTACCAACTATTTTCTCCACCCAATCACCTGATCAACGGAACATGCAAAAACATCAAGAACATGTCCCTGATGAACAAGTTGTTTCGCAAGCGTCTCATAGAACTCCACCGCTTTGTGGTAATACAAAGCAGAATCTTTATCAATGTCCTTATGAGAACGAATTGGATCAGAAACCTCCCGAGAAACAATCTACAGAACAAAGATCATCAGCTAACTTCGAGTTTCCCACCAAAGGGAGATGATAATAAAAGACAGGACGAGACTTACAGCTCCAGGGCCTTGAGTGGAAGGTCCTCCTATAAAAGCCATGATTCTAGCAGCAGAGCCAGGAAAGCAAGCTCCTAAGAGACCAGCAGCGATTCTGAGAGCAGCACCAGTGCACCTGACAGGGCGGTGATCAGCTGCAACGAGCCAAGGACTGCTTCCCAGCTCCTCAATAACAGAGTGAAGAGCAAACTGGCAATCCGAAACGGGTAACAGAAACCGTGCGATGTCGTCGGAAGAGAGACCATCTCTAACACCGGCGATAACACCTGAAGAAGGTTTAGGGTTCTTGACAAAGAAACTCAGCTGATCCAAGAGCTGATCTTTGGTAAAATCTTTCTTTCCATGGAAGAAGTAAGATTTAGTGCAGTGTGGGAACCCAAGCTCGTAAACACGGACTAACGAATCGAAGGTAACGAGACCGACGACGGAGTTGTCAGGAAGAAGATCAAGAGCTTGGAGGAGAGACGATTTGAGGAAATCGAGTTCTTCATAGATCAAGCAAGTATCAACGACGAAGACGTACACAGGAGGAGGAGGAGGAGGAGAAGAGAAGGAGTCGCAGAGATACTCAACAGTTGTGGCGTTAGGAAAAAGCTCCGGCGGGAGACTGTTATCGGCGATTGAAGAGTAGTTTCGCGGGAAAGGATTCCGATTAAAGCAGAAAGGACAACCCCAGATAGAGGCGGAGAAATCGACGACGGAGTAAGGGTTTAGAACGGAGCGACAGGTTCGGCAACGAAGAGGAGAGTAAGGTAAGAGAAGGGAGTGAGATCGAAGAGGTTTCAAGAGTGTGTAAATGGCGGAAACTGGAACTTCGGAGTCGATGGCTTGTTGTTCCTTCTTTGTTGCGACGGGGATGATGTTCCATGGCATTCGAACACCATCTTGAGCTTCGAGCTCTCCAAACTCCGCCATGGTTTGACCCTATCAAATCTCTCTATTGTTTTACAAAAGACGCACACCAAGTGTTCGATGAAATGCGTCAAAGAATTCCACAACAGATAATAATTTATACTAGAAGAAACGTAAAAGAAGCTTCGTTTACTTAAAACACATAACACACCATTACATACAATAATCTCATTCCTGAGCAAATGTTTTAATACACAAAACTTGAAACTACAAAACCCCAAATCAACACACACACACACACAAGAACCAAAAAACAACATACAAAGACTGCAACATACACTGAAAGATGGAAAACAAAACAGTCTTCGGTGGAAATACTTGTACGATCATCTTTATGGTTTTAGTCTTTTAGATCCCCTGATCGTTTCCAGTCTACAATCGACTCATCTCCAGCTTCTGCTTGATACAAAATAAGGTTATATAGTTATATACGAGAACGATTTGCGAAAATCACTCGGATGTTACGTTGATGGATTGAAAGATATATTAATGTATGTACCTGTCCCAGGAACAATAATGACGGGAGCGGATTTGCAATTGTGGAAACAATACTCGCTAACGCTTCCTTGTAGCACGCTGCAGACGAATTACAAAAGAGAATCATGGAATCAAGAAACTATAAGAAAAAAAACTCAAAAGATATATATAGATCACAACTAGTATTTTGGTCTTGTATATCTCTAACCTTCTTACTAAGCTCCGGCCTCGTGTACCCAAAATCACAGCCGCAGGCTTAAGTCTCTCTGCTTCCTTGCAAATTACTTTACCAGCATCGCCTTCAATGACACGAGCCACACACTTCACCTATAACATAACAAACCAGTATCAAGCCAAGTCAGTGTATGAAATGCATACATGGACACATGTATGTCCAATCTTATTATTCTCTTATCACAATGTCTTAAAGCAAAACCGCGCCAGAGATTTTGTATCTAAGCAAGAAACGACAACACTAAGCTGCCTACACAGCAACAACATATGACTACTACCATATTGATTCTAAGGTCCAAGTTAACATATTGTTTCTATAGCCAGCCACCTATTTTATTGGATTGTAATTCTCAGACCCTAACTTAGCAATCAAGAAACTGTTTCTCTTCTCCAAATATTATAGAGCAACGCAAAAAGAGAAACATTAGGTAAAGTAAGCTATAACCATGGCGACTTGATAAGCCTCAACAGCGAGTTTCTCCAGCAGCGCTTGGCTCGTCTCATACACAACATCGTTCTTAACACCTACGAAGAAAAAAAAACAGAGTTGGATCAAATCTCCAATTTCAGATCTGGAACACGAAACCGAACTATCAACAAGATTAAGAAAGAGGACGAACTTGAGACAGCGTGAACAAGGTGAAGGGTATCGGCGAGACGACAGAAATGAACAAGAGCCCAGTCAAAGGCGTGTTTGCTATTGGGACCATGATCAACGGATACGATTACATCTCTTCCTCTTCTCCTCTCTCCGCTCTCTCTCTCTAACTCCGGTTCGGGCACCACAGGAATCAACGACGGCAACACCACTTCCCTGAAAGTGTACTCTTCACCCTCCGGCAAAGCCTCCATTTCTAAAGAGGCAAACAAGAAAAAAATAAAGACTCAAACTTTCTAAAAATATCGATTAATGGGTTTGGTTGAGTTTTCGATTTTTAGGTCTCCTTATGGTCTTTGGCGGATTTAGAGAGTCTTTTTATATTTTGGTTTTGGGGGAGTTGGATGTTTTGGTTGCTTTTTGACGCATCGTGAGCCCACAGTTCTCTGTCGGCGGCTTTCCAGAAGTAATTAATACTTTAATTCAATTAAAGTCATAAATAATTTCGCTTATTTTGTTTGTTGTTAAGAGATTCACTCCATATTATTAGACCCAAAACCCTTCATGTGACTAGGAATGTTACAATACTGATGTTAAAGAACATGAGAGAATTCATCATATCATATTCATATGCATACAAACTAATTCAAGACCTAATATGCGATCAAAGCATATAAATTCAATTAGTAAAACAAAAATTCGTTGACTTTGGACAATGTTTCGTTTACCATTTTACCAATCGTGTCGTGTTCTACTTTGGTTTCTTCGTGTTACAGTGACACGCTCTAGAAAGTATACTATACGTGCATTGTTTATTTTGTATTCTTGTAGTTGCAATATAGACATGTATAGCTTAATAATATAGACCATGGGGTTTGATTGTCAAAAAAAAATAATGGAGGAGCATTTGCCATTTGTGATTGACAAAACTATTGTGAGTAAATATGTAAATAAAGAGAAGTATTGAGTCCATCTATAATTTTCTATAGAAGTGGTTTATATTATGGGCCTTTATTAGTTTTTTTTTTTTTTGCCCATTACTGTTTTTCAGTATCTATATTTGGTCTTTGACCTTAATCATACACATTTTTGTTTGGTTATTAGTTATTTACCCACTACAGTTTTCAATATATATTTGGCCTTTGACCTTAATCAGACACATTTTTGTTTTCTTACTTTTTAAACAATTCATAAGTACGCATTATGGATCTCTTTTTGATTGCTAATAGCCTAATACTAATGCAAGAAGCATGCAAGCCGCCAACCCAACACGTAAAGTATATCTCAAGTATTATCTAGCTTAGCTAGTTACTTCAGTTTTAAAAGATCTGGTAATCATTAATGATAACAACTTTTGTATTGAACCAAAACGTGTAATTTGTAACTAAGTGGTTTATTCAAATGGACTGAGGATTCATTTGTGGGTCAAGTTTAAAGATCGAACTTCAGTCCACCATTGTCGAACTGGTCACTATAGACATTGTACATGACAAGAAAATCCGGTTTATTCAAGTTTATGAGAGTAGATTAGGTTTCAACTTAGATGGAATATACCATAATACGATCTAGTGTGTATAGAATTTGTGTCCTAAGAGTTGAAAGTTTGAATCTGTTAATATAAAAATCTCTTTGGCAAAACGAAATGCAATCTTTCAACTTCGATCATAAGAATTCGGCCGCTAGCCAATCCCACCACGTCATCTAGACTTTTAGTTAGTCAACCCATTGGTATGTATATAAAAAGGCTCCTTTATGTGTAAACCAAACTTTTCCAAATTAAAATTTCTAATTCTCACACTCTTGCTTCACGAGTTGAATTGAATAGTTTTCGATTTTCGTTCTTGATTTCTATTTTCATTTGTTTTTTTTGTCATCTGCACAATCGCCAAGACGTGAAACCTCACATGGGTTATGCCAAGATGGCTCTTTATAAAACAAACTCCAAACGTTCAATTGCTAACTATTATCATATCATAATAATCACCAATATTTTCATTCTCTCTTCAATCATATCTTCATCCATGGCTTCTTCTTCTTCGTCTTCCATTGATTTTTCGACTGCTATTCTAATAAGGGTCGATCAATCTGGCAAAGGAGACTTCAATAAGATTCAAGAAGCAATTGAATCTATCCCTCCCAATCTAAACAACTCCCAACTCTATTACATATGGGTCAAGCCTGGAATTTACCGGTACGGTTAAAAATAAACTATGCTGTTAGATTTTATATATTTAATTCTTAAAGGTTAGGGTTTAAGACGTATGGTCAGGCTTTAGATTTCTAAACCTTAAGGTTTAGGATTCAGAATTGTTGTTTAGGGTTATTATTTATTATTTAAAAAGACTATTAACAGTTTAACTTTTACATAAAATTTGAGGGAATAGTCTTTTTAAATAAAAAAATAATAACATTTTAACTTTTTACATAAAATTATATGTTTGTGGATATGCTTCGACCTACTATTTATTATTTTTATGAATTCATTTTTGATACATATATGATATGATATATATTATTTAATAAATAGTTACAATTAAAATGTCTATGCTTGTTTAGATTTGGTGCTTACGTATATAGGTGCTTACGTATATAGGTATAATGCTAATAGGCGATTTAATTGAAAACAGAGAAAAAGTGGTGATTCCTGCGGATAAATCATACATAACATTGAGTGGAACACGAGCTTCCAACACATTTCTCATATGGAGCGATGGTGAAGACATTTTGGAATCACCCACTCTCACAATCTTCGCATCCGATTTCGTATGCCGATTTCTCACTATTCAGGTTAATCTTCATCATACATATATATATATATATATATATATATATATATGCATATTTTGTTTTCCAATTTCAATGTTATACGTTTTGTTTTATTGATAGGGTTTTTATGTTCTATTTTCGTTTCCACTTAAAATATGTTCTTACAATGCTCAAATATTAGTGGATTCATATACACAAAAAGTGTACGCACGTGTAAATGTATTGTAAGCCCAAACAAACAATATATAGAGACCAAAAGACCATATATAAAAATACGTAATTCATCTATAAGGAAAACTACAAGAGACTTATAGTGACGTGTTTTGTTTTGATGCAAGTATAGAATAAGTTTGGGACGGCCGGACGAGCGGTTGCGCTGCGCGTGGCCGCGGATAAAGCAGCATTCTACGGATGCGTGATAACGTCATACCAAGACACTCTCCTTGACGACAATGGAAACCATTACTTCAAGAACTGCTATATTGAAGGAGCCACCGATTTCATCTGTGGAAGCGCTTCTTCTCTCTATGAAGTACGTACTAACTACTAACTCATGTTCACAATTAATTATAATACAAACCATGCATGTACATAATAATTATACAATATATATATCCCATATATTAATCATTTTTTCTACTCTCATTAATTAATTTCTCTGTGTCCTCATGTGTAGAAGTGTCATTTGCACTCGTTGTCGCCTAATAATGGGTCGATAACGGCACAAATGAGAACGTCGGCAACGGAGAAATCAGGGTTTACATTCTTGGGATGCAAGATAACCGGATCAGGTTCCACTTTTTTGGGAAGACCCTGGGGAGCTTATTCTAGGGTTGTCTTTGCTTATTCCTTCTTCTCCAACGTCGTCGCACCTCAGGGATGGAACCAATGGGGAGACTCAACCAAACAAAAGTAACATTTTTATCTTTTTGGTTTATGATTAAGTTCTTATGATTTTTTTTGACTAATCTATACTAATATTGTTCTTTAACAATTTTGTTCAGTACTGTATATTATGGTGAATACAAATGTTATGGTCCCGGAGCAGACAGGGGACAAAGGGTGAAATGGTCGAAACAATTATCGGATGACGAAGCAACCGTCTTCTTGAGCAAGGACTTTATCGGCGGCAAAGACTGGCTCCGACCGGCGCCTTCTCACTTCAAAGTTGCAAATAAATAAATAAATTATTAATAATTCCATCATTTGATTGATATGTCTTCTTCCTTGTACAATTCCATTATAAATATCGCTTGTACAATTCCATTATAAATATCGCTTGTACAATTGTGTGTAGTATTGTGTATGTATAATTTATTTAAACCATATGAAAAACTCTTTGTAAATGAATTTCCATAACCACCAAATGGACTTTAAATCAGTAGAATATTTATTGTTCACAATATAGTTTTTTTTTTTTTTTGTTATAGAGCAACATAGTTTTGGGGACTCATCGAGAGACCGTCCCATGTAAATTCATAAGACTCGTTATAGCTCATTGTAAATGACTAAATTCAAGAGATTATCAAGTAGACAGAGACACAAATAAAAGGTTTTTTAAAAAAGAGAAAAGAAAAAGAATGAATCATATATACAGAAGAGGTACTTTGGGATTAAAGGGAACTAACAAAAAGAACAAATGTTCCTGCAACATATTAAAAACTAATCACCCTTTCTTTGTTTTTTTTTTTGTTTCCTTCTTCCACGTAGCTCTGCTTAACCATACTGGCAAATTGATTAAAATCATCACTACAAAACATTCCAAAATGGTTTAAAACCCATCTCTTTTCCCCCCCTTCTGCAGAGAACGTGGCTGACAGTCTAAATCAATCGGCACGAGAGCCGCCACCGCTGCTCGCAGAAGATCTCCGCCCGCTATATTTCTGTACCACAGATCATACGTATGAGATAAATTAGCAACTAATAACCTCAAACTCTACAACTAGAGATGTTAAAGACTTTGCAGGGATTCGATTAGACTCTAAGTAAGGAAATTCCAATGACTACTTATGTTACTTACTATATCGAAGACAACTAAAATCAAAGTTGTGAAAAACGGTTACCTGTTTTCCGATGCTGAAAGGAATGTACTTGTGCTTAATCATGTGGGCGATCTGGCGTCTCATGGTGAGGACAAAAAGAACAACCCAGTAGCAAAGTAATATGGGCCAGAAGACGGGAACGTCAAAGACCGAGAAGAACGTCATGAGAAAGGCTATGCAGAATGCCTTAGTCATGGAGTACCTGTCACAGATTCAATCATATCGTCACAAAAACGAAGCTACTGTGTACTTTACATGTGCAGTTGTTGAAAAGACAGATGTGTTTCCTTCCTATATGTATTATTCAGGATCGTATTAGAGTGACAAAAACTGAGCAATTTTACATCTAACTGCGATGGCATCACAATCACAACATGATTATGACACAGTGAATGCTCATTGCATTAGCAGCACACTTGGTTAGAAAATGTCATATAATGAAGCGCCTGAATGCTAAAAGATTTTGATGTCTTACTTATCAAGACGAACATGATATGCAATGAATATAATCCCACCACAAGTATTGATTTGCATAACCAGTTAGGAAACAGGCAATAGAGTAGTTACCAGAATTTGAACTCAGGCAGACGGCGGATAAATGGCTTGAACTCATCAGAACCTCGAGTAGGCAGAGTAGCTCCATCAGAGACCTCGAGCTCAGGGTCAACAAGAGGCGACAAGAATCCAATAAGCAGATTCAGGAGGTAGATTCCAAGACCATAGGAGATGATGTAGAAGCCCTGAATAGAGAAAACCCTCAAACAGTAGATAAGAAAGACAACAAGTGTTCCGATCCACCTGTAAGTTGAATGAGGTGTAGTCTTGTCCAGATAGTATTGGTAAACCCTCCATGCTTCATGTGCCTTTTTTTGTACAGGTGTAGCCAACGAACCACTCTCACCACCGCTTCCATCCATCGTGATTCTTGAAAACCTAAAAATGAGTAAAAACACAATACCGTCACATTACATTCTCTCAGACAATCAATGCCATGTTCTCAACCACATCTATTAAACCTCTGCAACTAACCTACCCAACTAATGCAAAGAAATTTTCAGCTTATAACATTTCAATACGCCCCAGATGTATAACCTTTGAACTCACATAGCTTCAACTTGTACCCAAACATTATAAGCAAAACCAAAGAAGAGTCTCCAAGAACATGAAACCATAACATTTCTCACGAAATCTTACTCATAAGACCCACACAACTCCAAGAAATAAAGAAAAAACAACCTAGCTACGATCTCTACAAGTGTTTCGCACAAATAATCTCGGCTAGTGAGTGAATCCAAAAACCCTAAGACTTATGAAATTCATATCTCTCTCTCTCTCTCTCTCTCTCTCTCTCTCTCTCTCTCTTTCTTTCGGATTTCAACAAATCGCGCAAAGGTAGATCTGGAATCGGAGAACTGAATCGTCCCCGGTGAATCGCAAATTCGTCGAAATCAGCATTAAATTAAACGAGAAGAGAAGTGTGAAAGGATTCTCGAGAATCTAAGAATCAATCGGAACAAGAAAAAGTTCGAAGATCAAAAGCATTAAGAGAAGCTTCTGGAAGAAGATGGAGAATCAAAAGACTTACGTATGGTGTGAGTTTAGGAATAGCTTCTTCTTCTTCTTCGTCTTGTTGCTGACCCAAATGAGAGAGACCTCGACGACGCAGCACACAGATCTGGCTAAGGACGACGAGACGACGCTACTCAACACCACCAATATCACAACTCACAAGACTCCGTTTTTCCCTTTTTTTTTTTTTTAATTAATTTAATTTAATTTCGTCGTGCGTTTTATATAATTACGCAAACACGCCACCAATAAAAAATTTGGTTTCGCTGTAAGTACCCCAACACTTATTTTACTTTTCACATTTCACCCCTTGATATTATTCTGTCATTTCTAAACCCAAACTTTTACGTTCATTTCATTAGTTGAAATTTTGGATTAACTGAAGGTTCCTATCTTAATTTATCTGAAGATTCAATCAACATAACACATTGGGTTACTGATTTTACCATTTGTATCAAGATCTTGTTTTAGTCATTCAATGGTTTAAGTATATTTAGTATTTGATTTCATAGTAAATTTTAACTAAAAGTTTGATTACTATTTTTGTAGTATGTAATGTAGGTGTGTGAATGTGGATTGTGACACAAGGACAGAAGATAAAATTGCTTATTTTCTTGGATAATAATCATCAAAAGATTCTAAATACAGAAGGTGTGAAAAGAGAAAGAGAGATCGAGTGATCAGACTTGAGCTCACTGTGTTCTCATTGTTCTCTACATTTCTATCTCTTATATAATAAAAAGTTTAGCTATAAGCTTGAAGCTCTTTCTAAATATACATACACTGCCGGAAAATAAGACCATAGCTGTTGGTCCTCTTTTGATCTCAGGCTTAACAGCCTCCGGCTTCATTGTTGCTCCGCGGTCTAAAAAGACTGCAACTTTGAAGCTTCGTTCATATGACAGTACCGTCTTGAATTGTCGCTTTTTCGACTATCACAGTGATTCCAGATCGAATGTAGAATCCTTCCTCTGGCCTATCCGCTTCTTGAACATCCTGAAAACATTAATATATTATATACTAATGTCTTAATGTTTCAGATCTGTCTTTTAACAGTCGACGAACCGAGAACAAATTCAAGAAAAGCTTACTCCTTTGTTCATGATGACCACGTTTTTACCGATCTTGGCATTCTTGTCAATGATGCATTTCCTACAAAAATCACACAAGTAAACTTTTTGTTTCACCACAAATCCATTCGAAGAGGATTTTGTTTTCTATGTTATGTGTTTTCTGAAAACTTACCTGATCTTTGTGTCTTTACCAATACCTATTGGAACCTTTCCTTCTGCTAATAGTGATGCAATCTCAGATTCAGTTTGGTAGTAATCTGCACCTAACATCAATGTATCCTTTGGAAAGAAGAAAATCAAACTCAGTTTGACTGCACATTGCCTAAAATCCCTAGGATTGTTTTAGATCAGAGATTGAAGATTCACCTGAAGCTCAACTCCATAGTCTAGACGTGACCTTTCACCAATGATGGAACGTTGAACGCTGCATTCTCGCAGGAAACATCCGTGTGAGATTATGGAATCTACCATCTACAAAATCATCAAACCGAAACATACCAAATCAGCAATCATAACCAAAGAAACAGCCACAACGAAATGGGAGTTTTCTCTTCGGAAAAGCTTGATATACATACACGGCATTTCTCAGTTTTGGTTGGTGGGAGGAACCGAGGAGATGTGTAGAATGGAGTGTCTGGATCATAGAACTCAAATTTTGGTCGCTGCGAAAACAAGAACAAAAGGTTGAGATGAAAACAAGAGACCATAATAAGGTGAAAAGGCTGGGAATATGCTTCTACCTCCTCAACAAGAGCTAAGTTAGCCTCATAGAATGTCTTTATAGTTCCAATATCCTCCCAGTAATCCCGGAATATGTATCCCTGACAAAAAGCAATAAAAAATTGTTAGAACACTCATTGTGTTAAACAGTTAAAAAGAGAAGTGGAAGCAAGTTTTCTAAAAGCTTACTTGAACATCATGATCTCTTATGGCTGCAGGAATAACTTCAGATCCAAAGTCATTGGAACTCGGATACTGTCTTGTTAGAAGGTTCAGCAAAGCTTCAGTTTTGAAACAATAAACTCCCATTGATGCTATGTATGGAGTATCTGTTGCTTCTTCATGGGACAGTCCAAGCATTGTTGTGTCAGTTTGCTATCAAAAGACAAGAAGAGAAGTTTTTGAAATGCTTTGTGACTTAATTGAGTTGATATGTAAAAAGAATCGTAAGAAAAAGAACTATACCATTGATTTTAGATCGATTCCTGTTGGTTTCTCGGAGAATTGGATAACACGCCCTCCTCTGCCCATCTTCACTAGACCAAAATTCGATGCACGGCTAACAAATTGACAAAAGACCTGTTTTTAGAACCAAAATTTCACATAGAAAAGGTGTAAAAGAGATTCAAGAAACTAACCTTTCACTGACTGGTGCGCACGAAAGAGTAACATCTGCGTTACTATCTACATGAGACTGTTTAACACATCGGGTTAACGAAACTATAAAGAGGTTTCATGATGAAAAAAAGATCTCTTTAGATTTAGATAAAGAAATACCTGAACAAAATCCATGTAGTTCATTCTATAGAGATGATCTCCAGACAAAATAAGTATGTTCTCAATGTTCCTGTTCTTGGCATCCTATTTAAGCCATCAATAGCTTTTAGACCACTTCAAAGATCACAATGGAACAGACTTGAATACAGATAAAGCATTAAAAGTGATCACAAGTTCATACCTCAAACACCCAGAGGAATTTTCTGACAGCATCAGCTGTTCCTTGAAACCACTTCTTCCCAGCTTCCCCTGGTGTTTGCGTAGCAGCAAGAACCTATTCAATAAGATTTTGCCATTTTCTTGTTCATCGAAAATCCAAAAAAGCTGAATTTTTTTTATTGTTATAGTGTTCATACCTCTACGAAACCACCTCCAAAGTTTATGCCATTCCCAAAATAAGTACGAGCTAAATGTCGATTGAGGGAAGCAGAGTTGAACTGTGTAAGCACAAAGATCTTGTTGATGCAGCTATTTATGCAGTTACTCATCGGGATATCAATCAACCTGTAACATCCACCAACAGGAACCTGCATAATTTGAAGTAGATATGAATCATAATCACATAAAAACATTGTTTATAGATAAGACCCTAGCTCGAGGTTCCTAATGTCCATAAATGTTGTTAACAGCTTTCTCGTAAAGAAAAAACAAAGAAAGATGAATACTTACAGCAGGTGTTGCGGCTCTCTTTGTAAGAGGGAAGAGTTTAGCTCCATTGCCTCCTCCTAGAATGATTGCAGCCACGTTTTTCGGGTCTGCCTTTCTTCTCTCAAACATCGAAGGCTTCACTACCTGAAATAACAAAGCAAACATTATCAAGAATTTTGGACTTTTGCAGGAAACCATTAAGCAGTCTGTTTGAGGCAAGTCTTAAGAAAAGTGTCTAAGGTACGATAAATCTGAGCGACAACACAAAGTAAGCCTAAAACTGAGTATAAAACTGATCAAACATACCATAGCCTCTTTTGGATTATTTGAAGTGGCAACAGCGTAAACAACACCGTGCTTGAACTTTCGATTCCCAAACTTCTTGGAGCCAAAATCTGATCTAAAACGTTTTAAAAAACCATTGTTGTTGTTGATCTTATCACCCCAAAATCTGTTTTCTACGTTCTTGAAACTGAGTTTTGGCAAAATAGAACTGCTTGTCCCCAAGGCAAAGGTGTAAGAAGAATCCATCTTTTTACCTGCAAAAACACACACAAAAATAAACAACAGAAACCTCGGAAAGTTAATAGCAGATACGATTTGCTCAGAAGAATAATAAAAGCTTCAAGTAAAGTGAATAACACACAAAGTGTTTCAGTTTCTATAACTTATTGATATAATCAAGATGGTAATAATAAAATAATCCAGAACCAATTGTTCAAATTTAAGCAAAGTGTTAAAGTGAAACCGACCAGAGAAAATTCTGAACAAAATTAAAAAAACTCAAATACAGTTCTTGAGAGGAGAGTACCCATTAGTTAAATCCTCGAAAGCTACGAACTTTCCACAAACCCAGATGTGAAATTTCTAAAATAGGCACGCAAACAAAAAAAACAAATTGGACTTCCCAGATGGTTCATCACAAACACAGATCTCCGAAATTCTCAAACACACAAAACTCTTGAAGTTTCAGGATACTTATATGCAGACAGCACAACTTTTATCAAAATCATTGTTGGGTTGGAAAGAAACATTCTATA